>NC_142939.1:16122478-16129978 GCF_046866305.1 Octopus bimaculoides | reverse complement strand
ACACGCAAGCACATGCACACACAAACATATATATATATACATACATATATATATATATATATATATATATATATATATATATATATAACATATATAAATAAGAGGAATAACCACCAAGGTGAATTCCTAGTATGCTAGTAGAAATATATATATATACTTCCAGACTCTACTAGATTCAAAATTGAAATTACATTAATTAGTTAGCAAGGTTATATGTAATATCACATTCTTTTAACTACTAATACCCATACGGTTCTAATCGTTATTACTACATCACTATTTCTTACAGAAAGCTAATCCTTGTCACCTGCATAAATCCTAGATTTGCATTTAATGTTTAGAACATTGTAGCTAAGTACATATTAATTCATTGAGAAGTTTTGGCGTGTATACTGCAGAATTAGAACGTTATGAACACGAGCATATATATTCGTGTTGTTATTTCTAATACAGTACGCTAATATATATATATATATACGACGAGCTTCTTCATTTTCCGTCTACCAAATCCACTCACAAGGCTTTGGTCGGCCCGATGCTATAGCAGAAGACACTGGACCAAGGCGCCACGCATTGGGACTGAACCCACAAACATGTGGTTGGTAAGCAAGCTTCTTGCCACACAGCCACGCCTACGCCTATTGTATAAATAACTTTGTTATTTCATACAAAACAATCATTATTGATATTTGTGTTATATAATATTATTGAGGAATGAAAATAAATCCTACAGAGGTGTTAAATGAAATAAATCTTCAATGATTCTGAGGAGGTTATTACACTATGTTGATTATCAACGTGCATAAAAATTTCACACCGCAATGAAAATTTCTTTTCTTTAGATTGATCAAGAAATTTTAAATAATTATCATATGTATATAACAAGTTTGGCGTGAAAAATGGAAGACGAATAATCAGTACAGCTGCACTGATAACAGGAAAAATTAAGTTACCTGAGGAAATACCATTATATTATATATGAATAGTATTTATTTTATTAAGGTCAGACATTAGGTTAAGAACAATGTAATTTCGAATGATTATTTTAAAATATTCTTAATATCTAAGGCAGTAAAGTTGACAGAATCGTTAAGCATACCGGACGAAATGGTTAACGGCATCTCGTCCGTCTTTGTGCTTTGAGTTCAAATTCTGCCAGGATCGATTTTGCCCTTCGAGGTATGTAAAATTGGTTGATCACTGGGAGCGATGTAATCGACTTAAGCCCCCCCCCCCCGGAATTGCTGGCTTTGTGCCGAAATTTAAAACCCATGTTCTTTATGTCTTTTACTTGTTTTAGTCATTTGATTGCGACCATGCTGGAGCATTTCTTCGAAGAGTATTAGTCAAATTTATTTTATTTATCCTTTTTAGTCGGACCGCTAATTTATGTGGTTGTAAACAAACGAAAGTCTGTTGTCAAGCGAGGTGGTGAGGAACATAACACCAAAACACAAACACAGGCGCATGCGTGGATGTGTAGTAAGACTCTTGCTTCTCAATCCCACCGTTTCGGGTTCAGTCCCATAGCGTGGGACCTTGACCAAGAGTCTTCTACTGTATCCTCGGGTCGACCAAAGCCTTGTGAGTAGACTTGGCATACGGAAACTGAAAGGAGCCTGCCGTATATATATATATATATATATATATATATATAGAGAGAGAGAGAGAGAGAGAGAGAGAGAGAGAGAGAGATTAAAACATAGGGTAAAAAATCATATATTAATTAATATCGATTTATTACCAGGAAACTAGCACAGATGTGATCTATTTCTAGCACATTAAATGTCCACGTTAGTGGTCAACATTATATATATATATATATATATATATATATATATATATATATATATATATATAACTGTGTATGTGTATAACTATGTGCGTGTCTTTGTCTGTCACCCGCCACCACTTAACTGAACCCGTAATCTCGCGACTGCAAAGGAAATAATCCTGTAATAATCTGAGGGAGAAAAATAGCCGTAGCTAAATATTATGCAACATTTTGTCTTCGTCATGAATAATGCGTAACGAGCCAGTATTTTCAAAGATTTAATGCTATTTCTACGTAACGTATACATCGTCTTTTTGCTTTTATTTTTGTCTTATTTGAACATCTGAATGAAACTTTGCGCTTCGTGAGTGATCGCACATGAGTAGATGGACGTTTTTTTGAGCGCGTGCAAACAAACTCTTGTGTGTACGCGATGAATGTTGCTTCGTGTGCTTGTTTTAACCATTTCAATTTATAACTCTTGTGGGTTTGTTTTATTTTAATTTTAAATTCACACTCTTCCGTTACAATATTGAAGCTTATTAAGAATAATCTGTGACTGTAATAACTACTTCGCAATTAGACACGACTCTGTGACTTTTATGAGATGGAAACTCATTCCGAAAAATACGCATGGCTTAAGTCGTGGGCGTTTAAATAACAGTTGTTCCGAAAACAAACTATAACATCAGTATAATGGAAAAATAAAAGCGTAGGATCTTACACTTCAAATTGTCTTTGTAGCTTTCTTTTAAATATTGGAAGCAAATTATTTAAATCAATTATGTGATGGTAGACTAATATTTCATCAAATATGGCAGTTTGTCGCTCCGTGTTATTTTAAGAAACTACTTCTTATGTTAATATCTTTTATGATGAATTGGTTATAAAAATTAATCACTCCAAAATTACTTTGATCAATGCAAAGGGAATTTATATATCAGTTTTGTGTGCATATTAATGTCTCTTAATATAGCCACGTATATAAAAAGACGCGAGCTGGCAGAATCTAAGAGAGATGAGAAAGGATTTAATATATTGGGGGAATTAGTTTAAGAAAGTTGGTATTACATTTGTGATACCAGAAGTGTGGGTATTAAGGCCTTGTTACACTATTCTAATAAATAAATATATGCACTCGATGCAACCTTAGATTAAAATGCTAGGATGTATAACATTTATATGGACACAAATATGAAAGGGCACGACTTGTAATAGTTCTTCTCAAAGAAAATTTATGAAATTTGTGTATTAAAAGAAAAACGCAGAGCTGGAGTTAGAACTCTGGTGGACTGACAGATACGCTGTTCGGACTTTATTTTGTCCCATTAGCAGCAGATACTCTGGAGGTTCTGAACCAAACTGAAACAATGCATGTTCCAATATAGAGATCGGTAAACAAAAACATTTATTAGTGAAAGATAAACAAGATATTATTAACCTTAGATTAAAATATGTGTGGGTTTAACGTACAATTTGTGTATATATAGATTACGCACTTAACCTTATATTAAAATATATGTGGATTTAAGGTATACTTTGTGTATGTAAACTTGGAAATGCACTAGCTACAATATTTGTCTAATTGACTGGCTACCTCCCCCCAAATTTCAGATCTTGTTCCTAGAGTAGAAAAGAATATATATAAAAACGGAACATTTTATTAAATTTCATTTTGATTTAATGAATATTCGTATTTTGACAATCATTGTTTTATTACTATGTAACAAAACTAAGGCGCCGGACAAAGTGCTTAGCGGCATTTCGTCGGTCTTTACGTTCTGAGTTCAAAGTCCATCGAGGTTGTCTATCATTTTAGAATCCATGAAATAAGATCTATTTGAAGAGTTGAGGATGTTGTAATCAACTTTCCACCCTCAAAACATTTCGTGCATTGTCCCTACATTTCAAAGGATTGTTTTGTAACCTTAGTATGAAATTCGAAAAAAGAAGTATTATAATTATTGTACCTATATTAACATTACTTGGTATTACCCTCCATGATAAAATTATATCCCATCCTGCTATTAGTTGTCAAGTCTTAGACGACTCACAGCCTAGATTTATATGATTGTCAATGGATGTGTGTTAAGTTTTTGTAATAGTTTGTTCTTTCATAAGACTAAATCTGTGCCGACCTGATCAAGAATTTTGGAATTAATTTTAATCCTCGTGTTGTATTGGAATTAGAAAGTTCGCGAACCTATGATCCGAGATATTTTTCTTTACTTAACAGATGTTTATACAGCATAAATAATTCGGATTTTATAGATAATAGATTGTTTTATAGATTATTAAGCTAAATCGTTCCCGAGATAGTAATTACATAGTTTGAATGAATGACAATTTTGTACATGCCGTTTCTCACAGAATAAATATTGTTTTCGTTATAAGAATGGTAGAATTACAAGAGCGATTACTTCGGATTTTCTTGAAAGCTCGCACTAGTTGTTTTTATTCAATAATCAATAAAGCTTTCGTGAGATTTATATGTATCATATGATATCGCATGGTAGCATATTTTGTAGTTTACTCCATATGGTAGTCAGGGGTAAAGAAAATATTCTTTGATAGTATAAATAGATAATATAAAGAGACAATGTTGTTATTATTATTATTATTATTATTATTATTATTGTTGTTGTTGTTGTTGTTATTATTATTATTATTATTATTATTATTATTATTATTATTATTATTATTATTATTATTATTATTATTGAGTGAGATATCAGTGCATTCCATTAAAGTGACACTGGGGTACAAATGTACGAAGCCCAATATACCCAGCATGACTACTCGTCTGATAAGGATACACCAGACCCATATATCACAACCATCTATGCGCAACATTGTTATCTCGTATCAAGATAAACAGCGCATGTCTTTGCAAGTGTAGCCCAGTTAGAATTTTTGTTCTGGTCGAGTAGCCGATCTCGCTCCAAGGCCCTTGAATAATGGTTGTTTAAGGATATTGAACGAAACAACCAAGTTTCCAGAAGGGAATTATTCAAACCCCAAAGAATTCCGCTCGGCACATGACTATGATGCCCTCCCGCTAATTCTACGCTTTGTTAAGAGATGCACATATTGTGAGCCACTAAGAGACACGTTCAACTGTTTACAGTCAAACAACTGACAAGCAAGTCTGTAATATTAAGCGGAATATTTGCTGTAGCCTATCTTTTACACCAAGATAAACATGTACATGATAACACTTCCAATCAGTTAAGATCAAAAACCATGAGAGCTACCGCTTGGTACTGCATCCGTTCATGAAACAAATCTTTGGTATTGAGCAGAATATTTGCTGTAGCTCATCTTTTGCACCAAGACAAAATATGTATATGATAAACACTTCCAATCAGTTAAGATCAGAGACCACGAGAGCTATTTTCTGGTATTGAACCAGGACATCTATTATTATTATTATTATTATTATTATTATTATTATTATTATCATTATTATTATTATTATTATTATTATTATTATTATTATTATTATTATTATTATTATTATTATAAATGTCGCACAGTCTACCATACCTTAAGGTTGTTGATTGTAAATATTGCGTCAACCGGAGTATGTACTGTTTGTCAAGTCGTAAGAAGGACCTCAGGCAGACAGTACTTTACGCAATATGCATGAAGTACCAACTAATGCCGACTTTTGCAAAACATCTAGATTGTAGGGTATTTCTAAGATTTTCAGATGATGTTATTATTCACTTTTAATCTGTATGTTTGTTATAGTGTCCTGGTGCGAGTGAAAGATAAGATATATTACAGTATGACTGAAAGCTTGGGAAGGGGCAGTAGTGAAATATCTTCATGTAATACAACACAGACAATTAAATGGATAGGGTTTTCTAAGGATGTGGGCAGTACTTCTCAGTACAATTTTTTGATTTCTCTAAGACATGGTTCTCCTGGGATCTTATCTAGATATTTCTGACATATCTTTTTTATCATACGTAGGGTATCTACAATAATAGGAACAGTTATTATTATTATTATTATTATTATTATTATTATTATTATTATTATTATTATTATTATTATTATTATTAATTACTATTATTATTGTTGTTGTTGTTGTTAGTAGTAGTAGTATTATTTTGTTATTATAATTGCTATTATTATTGCATACAAACTTCCTGTATTTATGTAATTTAATTCGTCCATTTCCTCCGATGGTTAGGTGTACAACCAGCCATTACTCGCAATGGATTATGAATTGGTAACATGTCCCATGTTACCTAGTCCCATTGCTAATTGTTTTAGGTGCTTATGCAGTCGTGAGGAAACACACGTCTTCTTTAGTTCACATCCTTGATTCAGTGGAACATCTTGGAAGATGAGACTGGAAGATGAGACTGGAAGATGAGAGGAGTCTGCACCAGCATTCGGCCGGTCCTCATAACATCGGAGTTGACTGGAACGAAGTGAAATGATGTCTCTCGCCTAAAGACACAGCGTACTGTCGTATTCATAAAGTAAAATCTTGGTTTTATGGCCATCGATCGAATATCTACATGTACTAGGTCACTTGTATTTAATGGCTAAGTGTATCATGGAGAGAAACTATTGCCAATAAATGTGTACGAGACCGCACTTATCTCTGATTTGGTAGCCAATTGATGAAATCTCAGCAGATGATTGATATATATTTTATCGATCTGTGACAGACAAAGTACACGTTAAACTCTGGACGCGTAACATCTTGGGGAGGGGTCAAAGTCCAATGCACTAAGTCTCTTCTAAAATCTTCAAACGCTCCGGTTCTTTTTCCAATAATTAAATATTTCCTATATTTTCAAGATATGCGCTAGAACGACTAAAATGCTCATCAATCATAGATTTACCATTCCTGCGCTATTCAATTTACAAGTTATTGAAAATGATATAATTTCGAACAAAGTTTCTGTTTGTATGCTGTATTCTATATTAAAGTTTGAATCACTTCGGTAACTGGAATGGTAACAATAATCTTCTGCATAGAATATCTTATTGGTCGTGTGGCATTGCTATTAGATTATTAAATTACTAGTTTATTATGACTTGAATCTCCCTGCCAACGTTTTTCGGGTTATATCATAGGAACAATACGTTGTGAGCATATTTAGTTCAACTGGTTCTCATCAATAGAAAGCAATATAACTGGCAACGTCAAACATATCAAATTTAATTTTCCGGACATGTTGACATTTCATGCTCCCTCACACAACGCCGGCTGTTAAGCTTGGATACGACACATTTCTTCAATATTTTATTCTTTTTTATCGTATCCATCATACACTAATAAAATTTAAAATTCCTTTTCTGAAAAACTAAAAACAAGAACATTATCTACCAAGAAAATACTTCTGAGCAAAAATACAGCGTTGTGAGAAGAATTTATACTGAGATTATTTTCATAATACAGATTATCTGAGGGTTTTGCTGATACTGAATATTTATAAGATAATCGTATTTATAGATAGCTGCTCTGTCTTCATATATTAATTGAATATAGATCGTTACCGGCTACCCAAGTTAACAAGCCTTTCTAAAATATTCAAGAAATATGATAGTTCCGATTGTGTCCCTGATTTAATGTGTTGAGTGAATTTAAAGCACACAGAAAACCTTTTATGGAATAAACTGCGCATGCATCCTCACAACTTACAGGTTTATATAAACAATGCAAAATGTTGATTTCCTTTTACAGAGGAGTAAACAAAGTT
>NC_142939.1:16099978-16117478 GCF_046866305.1 Octopus bimaculoides | reverse complement strand
TACATGTATGTATGTATGTATGCATGTGTGTGTGTGTACATATATGTATGTATGTATGCATGTGTGTGTCTGTATGTGTCCCCTACCACCGCTTCACGACAAATGTTTGTATGTTTAGGTCTGCGTAAATTAGTGGTTCTGCAAGAGGGACTGATAGAACACGTACAGTCTTTAAAAAGAAATAGTACTGGGGCTGCTTTATTCGGATAAAATTTTTCAAAGCAGTTTCTCAATATTGCTGCAGTCTAGTGACTGAAAGAAGTAAAAGAATAAAAGTGCAAAAGATATGTAGCAGCTTTTTCACAACTTATATTACAAGTACACGACTGCTAGACAACACAACAGTATCAGATTTCTTGCTGCTTTCTGGAGATTCTATCACATCACTAGATGAACAGAAAATAAATGGACGAGACTCTCGAGATTATTTAGTCTGGTAGTAAAATATATATATTTGCAGACGGTAAGACTATGATACAGTACGTAAGGGAGCGATTCTTTTCGTGTTCTCTTCCGATCTCTTGCTGTATTGATTTCTACTAAAACAGCAGCGAAGGAGAGAATACTGGTTCGGACAAATGCTTTTGAAAATAAAGTTATGGCCGTTCTGTACTTAAAACAAGTTCATATTCCTATATTTACTTAGACCAATAAATTTATATATTGACGGCGAGTTCTATCTATTAAATTCCTCTCTTGGAAATGTTTGACTTGGTCTCAGGCCACAACGTTATTATTTCGTTTCGATTCAGTTGAGAGCGCCATTAACTCACTTTGCTTTGTACAGATATTTCGTGCTTCTTTCGCAAATTCCCCTTAATCTAGACGACTAGATTCCGTAAATATTGAGCTTCTGAAAATAATATTTGATGAAAATAATCTAAAGCAAACTGAATTCCTGTCATAGTCCGAGTTTAAAACCCCTTCATAACTTAAGAAAAGTGTCTAAATTTTGTCCGTAGCTCCCTCGTTATTTGACTAATTCTCAGCTTAATCAAATATGTTCCCCTCCACTATTGAAGAGTAGATCTTCTACCGAACCTTACCTGTGCAGAATCATCATAAGTGATGAAAGTAAGCTCTCTACAATCATATCAAACGAAAACGACACCCAACTAAAAAGGTGAAACCAGCCAGTACTACACTCGAAAGCAATAATTTTCTTTGTTTGGCGGGATATGACGAGTATAGTCTGTAATGAAGTGTTAAACCAAAACGAAAGGACTAATTCAGAGATGTATTGATGTCGAATGGTGACATTACACAATTTACAGAAGAAACGCTCGTCATTGGTCCCTCCTTAAGGGATGTTGCTCCGCTCTTAAAGGACAATGCATGACCACATATTAACTAAGTTAGGAAAGGATTATGGAATTGACTATTGACGTTTTATTTGTCCTCCATACACCTCCGACTCTTTTCTGTCTAACTAAGATCTCTTCAGATCATTGCAACATTATTTAGATGGAAAATAGTCACTTAACTGTGAAGAGGTTAAAATGATATCGAGTGTTCTTTGTTTAGTCATGTAAAGAATATTGCGGCGGAAGGATCAACCACTTGCCAAATAGAAGAGATTAGGTTATCATAATGTAGGGAACTATTATCCCGATTGAATACATCAATTACGACCAAAGAAGCGCTTCCTTCTTTCCCATATTGAAATGTGACAATACTTTCCTTCCATCCTAACATATTCAAGTCAACGAATTTTCGTGTTCGACTATCACTTCATTTATTCAGATATCATGTCTTACAGTGTTTATTATGTAATGTACCCCTTCGTTTTGTTATCAAGTGACATTGATATGAGTTGAAAGATGTTTATGTTTATCCTGGTCGATTTACATGATACACAGTGCCATTCTAATTGATTCTATATTTATACAGTAAGATATTTACTTTAGAATTCAATAGTAACTCACATTTCTCCCACACACTCACCTGTGATAAATAAATATGCATTTATTTCGCTTGATTATATTTCAGAATCATATTACGACGGATATCTCAAGATTACACATGTGGATTAGGGGTCACGCATATTTAATTAGAAGATGCCGAATATCTTCCATAAATTCACGAATAATCAAATTTCCTTACGAAATATTAATTACTCAAGAAACGAGAAAATATAAATATTGCAATTAAGGAACCAATACTACAAAATTTTAAGAATACTATGAATATTGCAAAAAAAAAAAAAACCTAATATTCGAATAGCGTGATGAATACTATCAATTTCAATTCTTTAAAAAATTTCATAATTGCTTCTGTACAAGAAATCGTACATGTAGGCGCACATTTTAACACACATTACTAAATTAAAGATAGGACCAAAATACATAGAGTTCAGCATGAAAGACTACTGATTACGACATACACACTCAGATCTACACACATACACAAATAAACACGCTTCTCCCACACGCACACGCGCACATACACCTATAGATATAATATACAATATATATATACGCAATATATACATTGCAAACAAACTTATGTATGGATATATACAATTTTTTTTACAATTTACACATATATGTATGTACGTATATATATGTGAATATATATATATATATATATATATATATATATATATATATATATATATATATATATATACATTCATATATACACTTATATACATAGGTATACGTATGTGCATGTATATATGTATGCATATTATATTTTTGTCTTCAAAGTAGACCTAACGTTTTTCATTTGTAATGTATAAATTAAGGAGTCACATTCTCTCTCCAAGAATCCGTGTTCAACCACACTTTGCTCCAATCGCTTTGGAGTTTGTGCGATTCTTTATAATGTCATTTTATTAATTAGTAGGGCTCAATGCATTCCCAAATATCTTTTTTTTTTTCATCCAAGCTTTAATGAGTTATAATATCGTTTGTAGTAAAATAATCCTGCGGGGTTTGGTCAGTCCGTTTATATTTCATGTCTGATGCTTTGTGCAAGATATAGGGCAAAAGATTTTCTGCTTTGAATGTTTTGATATTTTGGGAATGATAAATGCGATGGCTGTTGACAGTCTAACTTTTAGCTTTCAATGGCTTCGATAATGTTAGGGAAAAAAGGATGATTGTTTTCGGCAATCACGTGGGTACGTTTAAAGTGTTCTTGTTACTACTCCCGTACGGATTTATTAAATTTTAAAACTGTTGGCCCAATGCCCTCTAATATGATCTAGGCCTGTGCATATCTCCTTTGTTTGCCATTTTTCAGGGTTGCTTCTAGTGTTGCACTATCGAGTATATAATTTTGTTGTTGTTGTTGTTCAAAACGATTGCCGAATTCTTGTTCTAATTCATCTCCCCATGTAGCCTCTTTTACTAAATTAATAATTCATTTTCTATGTTGATCCCCTGTAGCTTTTAGCTCGTTCCCTCACAAATATTATGTTGCTTTTGTTCAAGCTACGATGGGCGGATACTGAATCTCTACTAAACAACTTGTTCAGTATTTTCGGTTTTTTTTTTTCTCGGCAAATTTACATTCTTGTTGCTTTTACCTGAGAATGTTTGGAATTTAATGTTCTAGTTCTTGAGTCACCAAACTACATTTCATTTTCCTATCTATTAACTATTCCTGTGTGATCGAAACGCAGAGTAGATGAAACAGGGAAAATGTTGCATGTCTCATTTCTCTGTTTTTTTCGTTGTTCGAAAAAGTTCGTTTTCTTTGTTTTCGTTTCTCATTGTGTTTAAGGTTTTTTTTTTTGATGTCCTGTACCCATATATGCATGTATGTATATATACATATAGATGTAGGTATGTACATATATGTATGGATATATGCATATATTTATATATTATTCATATTATTATATAATCGAACGCCAAGCATCTTTTCCAAGTAAGTTTTATTTATATCTATATATATACATGCATATATATATATATATATATATATATATATATATATATATATATATATATATATATATATATATATATATATATGTATATATACATATATATATACATATATATATACATATATATTTATATACATACATACATACATACATACATACATATATAAATGTATATGTATACATACTTACATATATATATATATATATATATATATATATGTATGTATTTATGTATATATATTCACACAGACACATATACATACGCGTATGTATGTATGCATGTATGTATGTATATCTCCAAGAAATGAAGTTCTGTTCTTCTCCACTACCGTCTTACTTCACTCTCTCTTTCTCTTTTTAACTAACTTTCTAAAGTTGTTCTTGCATCTTTCACAACACTAACACTTCTCTCTCTCCTCTCTCACACACACACTCTCTCTCCCTCTTATGCATACATATATATGTTATGTGTGTGTGTGTGTGTGTGTGTGTGTGTGTGTGTGTGTGTGTGTGTGTGTGACTTCCCCCTATGTGTGTCTCTGTTTGTTTACGACCGTGCGTATACGAAGAGAGATGGACAAACAAATAGAGAGGGAAGGCATTCATACATGTGACATTCCACATACTTATTGGAGTTTGTCTAATCTACGTTTAGACTACTTATGTGTGTGTGTCTGTGAATGTATGTGCGTATATATGTGTATACATACACAAGTATATATATATGTGTGTGTGTGTGTGTGTGTGTGTGTGTATGCATGTGTGGGCGCGTGTGTGTATGTGTGTGTGCTTGTGTATGTATATCCTCAAGAAATAGATACGTAACGGAATTCACTTATAAATGATGTTCTGTAAATAAGGTATCGATTAAAGCTTCAAAGAACGTGACATTAAGATCAGAGCATGAAACAGAGACACAAACAGTCCATTACAAATACGCACATGCACTCGGGTATGCACTGTGTACTCGCACACACATGCACACACACGCACTTTTAACTGAGTGTGAGCGAAATATATGTACGTATCATCACAGTTAATCTTGTCGTGTTACGCACATATATATTCTTACGCATATTGCAGTTTGCTTGCATATGAGTAACTCGTTCTTTGAATTCATATCACTTCTATATTTGCACACAAACCCACAGACGTAAGCTTGTGCACTCTCACAGAAGCACACGCAGAACTACACATACACAAACCTGGACAGACACATATTTACGCTGAACTGTCGCTGGTCTGCGACGTATTCCTCGTTGTAAATATTCCTCATTTTTAGTTACACTCAACACAGTTGACAACCGCTGTAGACGCTATCTGGAGAAATAATTGTATCACAATGCACATAATTGCCATTTATTGCGGAAAGAAATTATTTTGTTTGATTAATCTTATTTCCAAATAAACTATTAAGCGCCGCCGTGACACATGCTGTACTCAAACATAAAAACAGACGTGTACATACATATACGTATGTTTTGTTCAAGTATATAAGTATGTATATGTGCGTGTGTGTGTGTGTGTGTGTGCGCGCGCGTCTGTCTGTCTGTGATTGTGTGTGTGCATATATTTACACACACATGACACGAAAAAAACACACACACACATATACACACACCAGAAACTACACATATAAGTATCCACTTCTATAAATACACATTTCTGTTTCATTTGTTTGTTTCAGTCATTAGACTGCGGCCATACTGTGGCTCCATCTTCAAGCATATTACGTCGAATGAATTTGTTCGACTATAGGCTGTGCTCCAGCATGGCCGTATTCAAATGACTGCAACAAGTAAAATAATAAAAGAATATATATATATATATATATATATATATATATATATATATATACTTTTGTTATTTACACCACCTGTCCTCGTCTGTTGTTATTTTTTGTATATTCTCCCATATATATATATATATATATATATATATATGTATGTATGTTTGTATGCATGTATGTATGTACACAATGGGCTTCTTTCATTTTCTGTCTACTAAACTCACGCATAAGGCTTTGGTCGGTCCGAGGCTATAGTAGAAGATATTTGTCCAAGGTGTCTCGTAGTAGGACTAAACCCAGTACCATGTGATTGGGAAGCAAAACTCATACCACACTGCCACGTCTGTGCCGCTATGAGTTCAAAATACTTTTATCTTCTATCTTTCATTTTTTTCCCCTCATGAGACTACAGCCATGCTGAGCACCACCTTGTAGCTGGACGAATTAGCGTCTAGCGTATGGAATGCTCGGTATTATAAAAGTAGAAACAGCATGATGCTACTTGACAAGGTTGAATCGATCACTTACTGCTATAATTCATCCAAAAGACTTCTAAACATATGCTTCTGCCTGCGTTGCAGCGAGTCGAGCGTTAAGGCACTTGTGTGGATTACTATTAAATGACTTCCGATGACGGACTATATCCGAAACGTTTCACATTTACTCTTTAACCGTTCTTCTTTCCCTGAGCGTTATTCGAATGATATTAAATGTGTACATAATTTTAGGTTTTGCCGCTTGTTACTAATTTACAGTGAGTGTGTGTGTATGCTGTGTGCGTGTTGTCTGTGTATGCTGTGTGCGTGTTGTGTGTGTATGCTGTGTGCGTGTTGTGTGTGTATGCTGTGTGCGTGTTGTGTATGTATGCATCATGTATGCATGTATGCATACATCCTGTAGCCATTCGATGTTCTCCGTAGTAGCTTACGTTTTACTTGGCTATGGAAAGATCCATGATAGGGATTTCATCACGATTCATATCGGGAATGAGTTAATTCGAGAATGGAATTGAAAGAATGACGTAACCGATAAATACTTAAACAAGCTCAGCTGGGCCAAGTAGGTCACATGACTCATGGCTGCCCAGTAGTAGCCAAGATATCGGGAAAGGAGACTCGGAAGGCTTCCACCACAATGAGAAGACGATTTAGCTAAACGACTTCTCCTGAGATGGAAAACAATGGTGCAATTAAGAAAGAATCAAAAGTTCGTTGTGACCAACACCTGATAATCTGATAAATACGGTGATGCAGTGATGTGTATGCGTGTATGTATACGTGCTCACGCATATCCACTCTACGCAGGTTTTAAGCATTCAAAAAGAAAACGGTAACAAAACAAAATTATCGTCTTAGACTGATATTTGTAGAAGCAGAATCAGAATTAGAATTCATTAACACCTCAAAGCAAAAGATCTCACATTGTATCAGTAATCTATTGTTTCGGAACAACTGCCAGTTTTATGTGAATAATACTGTCTTGTTAAAGATAAACGTACTTGCTAATTAGCTGCATGAATAATTGATCAATCAACAAAGTCTAACAGACATTACGACGTGTAGAACAAGTCGACACTTATTTTATCCTAAACATTGCCAAGTTTCTTAATTTGGTTTAAGCTTCACTCCACATTGTTTTGAAATCATAAAAACAAATACATTTTCCTATTAAATTAGATTTGCTGCTGTTTTATGTCCTTCAGAATATCCTTTCCCCGCCTTTGTTGTGAGCAAAATTGAAAATGTTATAGGTACAGGAAAGACATTACCTTCTATTTAACATTTGTGCAATATTACAGAGATAACAACATTGTAATTGATAGAGCAAAGCTATATCAAATAGATATATTTTAAACAAGAGCTAATTCTTTTGCGCACGATAATTGTCCATTCGGTGTTGTTGCTTTAAATACATTTGCATATAATGCAAATTATCATTGTGACACCGGATGCACTGATATTTCATTGCTCTTTACCTCTGCATATTTAGCGTTTGCGAATTAGACGAAGTGGTCTAGCCTCGGATACAAAGTCCAGCGGTATGTGTTCAGACGATCTGGAACAGATGCGGTGTTTGACTTTGTTCTCTGCTTTCGTAGTTCAAATGCAGATTTTCTCGTCTTTGGCCGAGAACTTAATATTTCCTTTGGTTTAAAAACACTTCTGGCACATTGCGAGCTTTTAACGAGATTTGAAAAAAATCTTCCACCCTTCACCTCACCAGTTTTTGAAAAAGAGTAAAGAGTGATTTGCACTACATTCCTTTCTCATGAAAGGATAAGGTGTGTGGGGGGGGCCTATGTAAGTATGTGAGTGTCTGTGTGTATAACTATAACCACAAACGTACACACTAGCTCGCGCGCGCGCACACACATGCACATACACACACACACATATATATATATACATATATACACATACATACATACATACATGCATACATACATACATACATACATACATACATACAAAAATATCCTTTTGATGTTGAAATTCCAATGAAGGAGCCTTGCATTTAGGTTAGAAACCGGTTGTTTCTCTATTGGCAAGAAATCTTGAAATAAAGCTGAATAATTACATGCATGCACACATCTTACTACAATGGCCGTTATGTCCGTCTGTCTGCTCGTCTCTCCGCCTGTCCGTGCATTCCCACTTCATGGTCAAACGGCTGGACCGATGGCCACGATGGTTTTCTAGATTACGAAGGAGGTAACTAGGAAGACTTTTAGCAAAAAAAAAATGTGAAAATGTATGATTATTTAGGGGATATTAAGTTTTGTATTAATAAATCACCTTTTTTTGCTAAAACGCCGGCGACGAGAATTAACTCTGGATTCCACCCCACCTCCATATAGTTCGTGAATTTAGAGAGTTTAGATTTGCGATACTATCCCTTTATTTCCCATCGTAGATGGGCAGATTTGCTATGTTTCTATAATGGGCGTTTTGTTCGTCTGTCTGTACGTCTGTCCGTCTCTTTGGCTGTTCTCTCTTCAAGGCCAGACATCTTGATCAAAGGTTACGATAGTTTTAGGGATTATAAAAACGGCTGTCAGGAAGATTTTTAACATTAAAAAATCAGGAAGTGTGATTATTCCGGTGGATATTGATTTTTGCATTGATAAACCCCCTTCGCATTTTTATTAAAAATTCACCGACCATGAGTAACTCTAGATTTTCATCGTATTTTTCGTGTCCCCATTGTAAATACGAATGGTGTCGCGGGGATGTTTAATAGCGAAAATAAAATGGAAAAATTGTGTGTCAGTATATAGTGTGTTTGATTATTCAATTCTCTGAAATGAGAGTGTCAATTACTAAAATGAACTTATCGTTCGTTTCGAAGCTAGGAAGAAAAATATGAAAAATATGAACTGAAATGTATAACACCTGAACACAGTTTATCATATGACATTTGTCGAGTGACATATCAGGGAAGTTCTTTTGAAAATTCAAGTTAGAAATACTTACCATCTATCAATAATTCTATTGGTTCGAAATAACTTACATTTATTATCTGAATAATGCTGTCTTGAAACAAATAAACTGACTACGTAATTAGCTTGGCGAACAGTTTAGTTTATCAATCAACAAATTGAGATTGCAGTAACAGCATGAAAAACATGGCGCCATTTATTTTATTGCAATTATTGAGAGCTTTCGTAATTTCCTTTAAGCATACTTTAGCATTTTCCAAAATTGTAACTACTGGTAGAATTTTCCGCTGAAATTGTTTCGCCGCGTTTTTATGGCCTTTAGGATATCACTGGAACGCAGTTAGATAGAAAATTAACACAGATAGACTTCGTATGTTAAGTTGCATAGAGATCTTTCCTTAAAAATTCATTAGAGCAAATAGCAAGACAGTGTCACTCATATAGCTAACGCCTATGGAATAAACAACGTTTAAACTGGTGATCATTCGCTTGTACAGGATGATTGATGTTTTTTTTTTCTATTTAGTGACATTAATTTACATGTTGGTTGCTTGGCACTCCGTCGGTTACGACGACGAGGGTTCCAGTTGATCCGATCAACGGAACAGGCTGCTCGTGAAATTAACGTGCAAGTGGCTGAGCACTCCACAGACACGTGTACCCTTAACGTAGTTCTCGTGGATATTCAGCGTGACACAGTGTGACAAGGCTGACCCTTTGAAATACAGGCACAACAGAAACAGGAAGTAAGGGTGAGAGAAAGTTGTGGTGAAAGAGTACAGCAGGGTTCGCCACCATCCCCTGCCGGAGCCTCGTGGAGCTTTAGGTGTTTCCGCTCAATAAACACTCACAACGCCCGGTCAGGGAATCGAAACCGCGATCCTATGACCGCGAGTCCGCTGCCCTAACCACTGGGCCATTGCGCCTCCACTATTGCTTTACATCGCTTTACGTAAAAAGAGAAATTATCACTAAATCCAGACAACACAATACTTCTCTCCTTTCTTCCAATTTAGTTCAAACTCCCTTATTCCCAACTGTCACTCTCTCTCTCTCTCTCACACCATCTCTCTCTCACACCATCTCTCTCTCACACCATCTCTCTCTATCTCTATTTCCTATGCTCTGCTATTATAATTTCACTTATTTCCTACATTTGACTGAGCCACCGTACGGACACCGATTTCAAGGGTTTCATCACAAAAAATTTATCCCGGTATTTATCCGATTTAAACTTCGTGTTTTATGTATCTTTTTTGCCGCACTACTAAGTTACGGTGATGTAAATAAAACAACACAAGATGTCGAGTGGTGTGTGGAATACGCATATATATATACACAGTAGCGCTCCTGCATATATATATATATATATATATATATATATATATATATATATATATATATATATATATATATACATACATACATACATTATATTTTATATATACATATATGGGAACGTATTATACACATATATAAATATACATACATATACATATATATATATATATGTGTGTGTGTGTGTGTGTGAGTGTGTGAGTGCGTATGCGTGTATGTTCATGTGTGTATGTATGCATGCGATGTATTCCTTCAAAAGGCATTAATCGGACAGGGGCTAAGGGGTTTTAGTCGGACAAACTGACCCCAGGATTTTGTAGGCCTAGTGCTTATTCTAACGGTCTCAGACATAGAAACACAAATATATTCATATAGGCTTTAGTAGACGGTATTTGGTTATAATATATGCATATATATATATATATATATATATATATATATATATATATATATATATATATATATATATATATATATATGATGGACAAAATGTCTTGGAGGAATGTATTTAATTACAGTTGCACGAGTTACCACTGCGGGTGCAATGTCAATCCAGGTGTTGGTAAACCGTTCTCCACTCCATCTGTTTCACGAGATATTCTGCTGTCTCAAGATGTCTCTCTGTATGCAACGCCTCTGAAACTAAGAGAAACCTAGACCATAGTATGTTACCAAGTAATACTCTTTCACGCAAGAAGTGAATGCTTAGTGATACAACGAGGACTAGGTTTCTATTTCTGCTTACTTGTTGCTCGACAAATTCAAATACAGATATTTCTGCAGTTTTAATGTCCCATTTTATATGCATCGCTCCTCCAAAAGAAATACATGAAACAATACCGGAATATTGCGGGATCTTAAAATGAGATCAATATTTATTTTCCCTTTAGCTAGGTGCAGCATATATAAATTGCAGGTCAGATGAACGGGTTTGGTTCTAATTTTTCCCTAAGGATGTTAATTGCTTCTCGAAATCAGATGATTTACTTTGACTATTTTGATTATTTATTGTTTTCTAGCTTGTTCTATACTAAGTTATAAGTATCGTTTTCAAATTTGGGCACAAGGCCAAAAAGTTCGAGGGATGTGGTGGAACGATTACATCGATCCCTGTACGCAACTGGTACTTATTTTATCGAGATCGAAAGGATGAAAGCAAAGTCGACCTCGGCAGAATTTGAACTCAGAACGTAAAGCCGGACGAGATGCCGCAAAACGCTTTGCCCGGCGTGCTAACGATTCTGCCAGCTCGCCGCCTATCTCAACTACTGATATCTACACTTCGTTCATTTGGATGCATTATAGAACTTTAAATATTACAATGGATTTCGTGTATATGAAATTCAAAGATTAGAGAAAAGTTGTATGATGCGAAACATGTATAATCAATGTAGAATACATCACAAGGTGTCGCAATCAAACGTTGAAATAGTTATATTTGTGTTTTACTTTAAGCTTTTGTTATTACAGGTCTTCTTAAATTAAAATCTAGAGTCTTCTACAACCTATTTCACGTGGAATATGGATTAATTGAAACTAGCCTAATTGACCGTAAATGATATAGCTGTAAGGTTTCAGGTAACAGATAAAAGGTAAAAAAAGGACAAAATAAAATAGAAAGTACGAAACATGACAAGAGAAACCAACACAGTTAATTTGGTGATAATTCTTTAGTTGAAGGTTTCTCTAGTTGTTATCGATTGAATGGAAATATAGTTTTCAGTTGCCTTTGAAGTAATTTCGTATTTTCTACGATTAATATCCTTCTTGCCTAAAGGAAGTTGAATTATAGAAGGAATAGTGTCAAGCTAAAACTACTTTGGTGTTTATCACATTCCTTTCAATTATGAGTTCCATCACTGCAGAAGTCCACGTTGTCTTTCATCTGTTCTGTGTTTAAGAACATAACTCGAAATCAGTTCATAAGATTGCTTTAGACGTCTTCATCCCAGCATGGGATGTGTTGGGTGCTTGTGTGATTGCAAGTAATTCTTAACTCGTTCTTAATTAGCAACAAAACAAACGACTCAGAGAGAGAATAACATTTGGTATGAGACTCTCTATCATTGACTGATGAGAGAACAGTCCATGTATTACACACATTCATAAGATCATACTGGATGTATTAAAGAGCAGAGTTACGCATAGTATAATTTCAAATTTTATTAAAAGTTAATAGCTGTTCCATTAAATTCACATGCCCGCCGATATTTTTTATAGCATCACTCCAGAAGCATTAAAGCAACTTACCAATGTTTGATAATTGCATCTTCATTCTACCATTACGTATATTCCTTGTATACCACATCAAATGCCTTTTATTCCTTTTCTAAATTCATGTTTATCCCTAACTGAATGACCGATGGTACAGAGAGCAGTATATTCTTTTTTCTTTTATAGTTAAATAATCTTAACATTAGTTTCATATACAAAATTTATTTAACTTATATCAGTTTTGTTTTTTCTCTTAGTTAAAGAAAATTCAGTTTATTTTGTTTCTTTTCAGGATTACACATTCATCTCGTTGTGCTTTTATTGATCTCAAAACCAATTACTTCGGTGAATTATTTTGGTGGATGCATATATTAGGTGAGTCATATTACTTATATCTTATATAATGTGTTACATTTCTCTTACTTTATTGCTCCATTAAATGCTCAATTATCAATGTCTTATATAGTTTAATCAACGATATATATTCCTATTCGTTTCTTTAAATACAGTTTAATAACATCAGTAGTCTACCCACTAAAAGTCCTGTGATATTTAAGCTATCTAGTCTATGACTATTCATACAACCTCACTAAAATAACATCTTAGAAGTTAGTAATCACGCTGTTCTCATATATGCTGCGGAGCTAAAATGTCAAACGCCTAATTGGGTTGGTTTTCAATAATTAGATTCGTTTCTGTATATGCTGACAAAAAATCCTAACATACTGAAGAATATTTCGCGTTGTAGTTGCATTAATTCTGAAATGAAAAAAAACATATATATATATATATATGTTGTACCGATTCAGTTGAGCTACCTGTGGCACCCTGCGTGTAATAGCTAAGTATTTAAAGAAACATCTCATTCCTGACTTTCAGAACACATGGAAAACATTTTCAATAATGTGTTCTAAAAAGCTAAAAAAAAAGAATATGAACAATGTTCCTCGTCAGATTTCAATTATTTTCAATCGCATGAGTTCATATGGTGAACGTTAACTTGTATAAGCTTTGTTGGTCAAATATGTCTCTAGAGAAAGTGTATCGAGCGAAAAAATTTGCCATGTGAAATAAGTATTTTATAATGGATTTAATATCATGAGAAAATAGGTTTAATACAAACGATGATTTACATTGTATCGGAAAGTGAATTGAAAGAAAAGCTTTGAAATATGCGGAAATGAGGAAGACTAACTATATCTATGACCACAATTTGAAATCCATTTTTACAGTCAGCTAGTTGCGATCTTAGAAAAGGCAAATAATTTCGCGCACTGGTGGGAGCTTGAATATTGATTTTTTCTCACAAATATATCTGTCAGAGGTCTATATTAAATAGCAAACGCACGCACAACATACAAGAATATACAACATACATACATAGCATACAGAAATATATATATATTTGTGAGTGTGTGTGAGGGGTGTTTATGTATGAATATCTATCTATTTGTCTGTCCCTATGTATTTATGTATGTATGTATGTATATAGTGCACACTTCCCTGATGGTAAGATCAACAATATATATTTGTTTTGTACGTATGTTTATATATTAAGGCAGTAAAATGTAACACATCGTTGAACCAATTGAACGATTGTTCTGTAGTATTTGTTCTGGCTGTTTATGTCTCGAAATCGAATACCGTCGTTGTCAACGACGTCTCTCCTCCCACGAGGTTCGATAATTTGAAGCAGCAATGAAGTACTAAGTTCAAGGGAATTCACAATCCCTTCCCGTACAGTTCTAGGCCTTAAAGTTATCCGAGAAACACACACATACACACTCTCTGATTCCCATTCTAACATACACACACAAACACAACCAGACATGTGTAGACGTATGCATAGCATAGCATGTACGCCTATATATATGTATATATATACATATATATATCTGTACTAATGCATCTCTATGTATATTCCTCTATGTACCGACACATATACACACAAGCACACACATACTCACACACATGATTACAGACACATACTCACACACAAGTACTAACACACATGTACTCACAGGCATACTCACACACACACATACTCTCTCAAATGCACATTTATATACATTGAGAGTAAGAAGAAAAAAACAGAACACTCTCACTGTACATAGTTTGCTTTCTTCCCATCTAATTTTATGGATAGTTTTATTGATGCGGTTGTATAACCTCTTACGTCCTCTTCAAATAATCCATCATCATATATAACCATACACAACTGAACAAGATTTTAGTAGACACATTAACAATGCCTCCAGCAATGGGCATTGCGTTTCCAGGACAATGAGATGCACAATTTCACACATAGAGGAAAAGTACGTGAAGAGAGAAAAAGATCAATGAAATGAAATCCCTTTGATCTACTATCGCCAATCTGTGTATATTTAGAATCTAAAGGCTTTTGAAATACGGAGGTAAAAATTACAGTTTCTTTGGTGACCACGTGATAAGATTACGTTACAAATAGGCGTGAAGTGCATGAGCGGCCATTTGTAAGTTGTTATTGATTATATGAGTCTTTTGTTTTTATTCTATTTTTCTTTCAGTTATTATGCTATCAATCATACACTCATTAAGCACTTGGCGCTTATTCTATTTATGCATCAAGATACGTGTCTACATAAATGCGTGCATAAGTACATACGTACATACATACACACACATATATATATATGCATGTACATATATATATATATATATATATATATATATATATATATATACATACATACATACAAACATACATACACGCACACACACACACACACACACACCCACATATGTATATATATATATATATATATATATATATATAAAAGAATGAGATAAAGAGACCAATGGTATAAACAAATTTATATTTTATGTAGAATGTTTTACAGCTGTTTCAGGCAAAATTCAATGTATCCCTTAATAGCAGAAGTTAAGGATTATTAAATCTGTATGAGGAGATTTGCATTAATATATATATATGGATTTTGAAGCAAATAAAGCTACAAAGATGGGGTCTAATTATTGAGTCAAAAGACACACTATGCTCAAAAGACGAGCGTTACCCATTCATATATACACACGCACACACACATACATACACACATGTACACACACAACAATGTAGAGTACATTTCAGTAGAGTACCCCATCTGTTTTATTATTTTATGCTTTCAGAAAAGCGTAGATTTACTTTAAAACTCCGGTGTAGTAACTTCCTTACGCTAACGAAGGTTGCTCGGTAAAAATTTCGAAGTAGATGTCCACTTCTTGCATGTAAAAATGATATGTACGCATTACTGTTTACCGCCATAAAAGTTTCGTGTAGGTTACGGAAGAAACTGAGACAATTTACTCTTAATATCCCCAGTCACGAATGGCAGATTTTGTAAACTGATGTTTTATTATGAAGAAAACGACACAGACATTGAAAATTCAATAGTCTTCCCTTGATAGTATCTTGCAAGCACCATTACAGCTCAGCGTTTTCTGTTTATATCATTTATTCTCAAATCAAGGATAATTCCATGCTCAAAATACGATGATCGTCCTTGGATTTGTGTAATAAAGTGTCGAGGACTACAATGATAAATACCTATATTAAATGTTGCTTTAACAGTTACAGAGTGATTTGAAATAGTTCGATTGTTATTTGCAGCAGATCACACGATGACTTTAGGCCTTTTCCATGTTTGTTGCACAATGATATATACAAATATTGATGTAAGAGGTAAAGGATAGTGAGGCCCCATTTCTGCACTAGAATGTAGAAATACTAGTATGTTGTGTCTATATTGGAGGCGCAATGGCCTAGTGGTTAGGGCAGCTGACTCGCGGTCATAGGATCGCGGTTTCGATCCCCAGACCGGGCGTTGTGAATGTTTATTGAGCGAAAACACCTAAAGCTCCACGAGGCCCCGGCAGAGGATGGTGGCGAACCCTGCTGTACTCTTTCACCACAACTTTCTCTCACTCTTACTTCCTGTTTCTGTTGTGCCTGTAATTCAAAGGGTCAGACTTGTCACACTGTGTCACACTGAATATACCCGAGAACTACGTGTCTGTGGAGTGCTCAGCCACTTGCACGTTAATTTCACGAGCAGGGTGTTCCGTTGATCGTCGTAAGCGACAGAGTGCCAACAACAATGCGTCTATAACAATGAATTTTAATGCATTCTTTTTATTTCAGCGCTTCTGATGGAATCCCACAATCCATTGCGAATGTTATTGTTATCTGATGAAGCTCTTACATCCAATAATAAAAGCACATATATGACTGGGTATGGATGGCTAGACAGAATATTGGGATATTAAACGCATCGCCCTAAATGCTTAATTCTCTATTATCTCTCAAACCATTCTGTGATACTCTTGAACAACTATCTAAAGAGTTGAAACTTCGGTTACAGGGTCATTCACGATCGTAAGAACTTCACATTGAATAACTTGCAACATTCGTCTCTGGTTTCAATGTGTCAGTTCACATCCTGCCGAAATACCATCGTTTTTCAGCAGTTCAGTGTCGATAAAATATGGACTTATTAAGTACTCACGCTCCTTGGTGTTTTGTTGTTCTTCTATTTCTTCTCCTTCTTCTTTTCTTCTTCTTCTTCTTCTTCTTCTTCTTCTTCTTCTTCTTCTACTTCTTCTTCTTACTATTATTATTATTATTATTATTATTGTTGTTGTTGTTGTTGTTGTTCTTATTATTATTATTATTATTATTATTATTATTATTATTATTATTATTATGTATTCTTTTCATGTATTATCATTTTTATATCACCATTGGTCTCTTTGGTGTAAACCAGATTCGATTAGAGCTGGAAAAAGT
>NC_142939.1:16069978-16094978 GCF_046866305.1 Octopus bimaculoides | reverse complement strand
TTATCAATTCAATTTCATTCTACTTGCTGATTTTATTTAGTAAAATATTTATAACCACGTCTGTGTTGTAATAGAGAAACCGAAATTTATTATAGATTGCAGAAATTGAATTGTTATGTAAGGAATAAAAACGAATAAAAGCTGAAATCATGAAAGTAGTAATCTGGAAAATGTTTATGAAAAACCTACAGTGGGTTATATACATGTATCTCACCAGACGATTTAATCAGTGTATTGGTGTATTGAATGATATATACTAACTGATATATACATATATATATATATATATATATATACAGAGAGAGTGAGAGAAAGAGAGAGAGATACAAACATACATACATGCATATGTATATATGTATATTTGTATATATATATATATATATATATATATATACGCATATATATATATATATATATATATATATATATATATATATATATATATATATATATATATATATATAAACTTACGTTTGTATATGTGTGTATGTGTAAATTTACGTGTGTGTGTGTGTGTGTTTCTGTGTGAAATACTGTGCCTAAATTTAATAAGACTCAAGAGGTCAAATCTTCAAAATTATTTTACAAGAAAGTTAGAGTGATTTTCTTATCTGGAAATAACGAAATCGATACGTTTTATTTAATGATCTCTCGTATTATATTACCTCACGAATATATATATATCACTGATTGAAACTTTCAATTTACTTCATCGGATATTGACTTCATTTACGAGTGGTGAAGCTGAGTATGTGTGAGTCAGCATTTGCTGTAGAATAATCGCTATTTCCACGTCCAGGAGTCTGCAATGGCTGAACAAATTAACAATGATGCCTCTACGCTGATACTTGGAAAACTAAACATACACTGAAATGACAATTACATGAACTTTTACACGGAGAGTGAAACAACGCTTGTAGCTATACAAAGACTGTTAAGTGATTGCAGCAGTGGATTTCTGGCACAATGACTCCCCTCCGATAATATGTCATTGCTACTTCTTAACCTGGGTCACTCCAGTTAAATTAGAACTTGAACTTTGATGAAATGTGTTCCAAATGTAACTCTTGTGTATATCTCTAACCACATTACCCACTTTGACCTTCCATTGTGTAAACATTAATGGTAGAGTTGTGTAATGCATGGCTGGAATTTCTAGTAAATCAATGATAGGTCTAAAAGCAACCAAGCTGGGAATGTAACCGAGAGTTAAACATTTTGCTTGCATATACATCTGTGCTTGCTACCAAACATTCGCAATCTGGCAATAAATTTAAGTAACAGTAGAGGCTTCGTTTAAAGATAGTGGATCTAATGTTAGTGAACTAAATCGGACTGTTAAAAATGATATGAATTTGTAGGCCGTTTAAAGAATATATATTAAGTGTGTATATATATTCATGTATATATACATATGTACATATATATATTCATATATATATATTAATATTTATATATATATATATATAAATACATAAATAAATATATATATACATTATATATATATATATATATATATATATATATATATATATATATATATATATATATATATAATCAAAATAAGCAGCAAGGATATCCAAAGTTAATGCAGTACGATCGTTTCATGCGACCCCATTTATTTAAGCAATGTGAACATTACATCAAATGTAGAATGCAGAGTAATCCTTAGCTGCACAAAGATATAGAAATTTACTGAAATTTCATTTCATCAGAAGGACGTATTGTTGTAACTACATTTAAACTCTCCAAGTAGAAAGGAAGAATACAAGAATATATAATATTGTATTGCGCGTGCTGTATTTATATTTTGTTGTGTTTTATATATAAAACATTGCATTGCCTTTCTTGACTTATCTATTTTTCTATTGCATCTAATATTGCATGATATGCTGAACAGTAGCTTCATTAGTTATAAGTTCACAGCGGACCGATTACTGATTCAAGCAATTTCTCATCACGAGAGCAACATGTGGGTATCTACCACTCTTATTTCCAACAATAGCTATGTTTCTGTCTGTGATTACATCATTCACCGATATACTACGAAAGGTGAAACATAGCAAGGTATATAAGTTATTGCACGTTATTGATTCATGTTTAATACCATCATATTCGTGCATACACGAATATCTCCCATTTTATCCGCAAAATTAAATTTAATAATTTCACAACCTGAATAGGTTTGTACTAAATTACATCTGACATTCATCCGAGAATTTCAAAGAATATTTTTATTGATTATGTCGCATCTTAAAAGTGTTCTCAGTTATTCGACATAATTTGTTGTGGTTCATAGATTAATAATGCTCAAATTTGTCCAATATTCGAAGGTTTGAGTTAATTTCCCTTTTAGGTTCTCTTACTGTATTAATGAAATTCTAAAACGTTTCTCTACATCATTATCTAACATTCACGTTAAAAAGCACAGGCATCAGCAATTGCTAATAACACTGTTACGATAATTGCATCAATAATATACTTGTGTATGTGTGCGCGTAAGAGTGTGCGTGTACGCATGTGTAGGTGAACAGTGAATTTTCTATGTGCCATGAATTATACAAAACAAACCCAGGTGTGAAACATATTCCAACAGATATGCTGACTTCATTTACTTCAGTTGCAAATTCGAAATTGAAATTTTATTTCACAGTTAACCTCCAAGACACTTTTTGTTTGTATTATTTTTAGCTGAGGACTTAAATCGCTGAAAACTTTCTATCCAATCATGCATTTCTATCCTCATTTAAAGTCTCCTGCACGCATGTATGCATACAATTAGCAATGATTAACAACAGTTTTAGCCCAAAAGCATTCATTTACTAAGTTTTAATTACTTATAAAGTTTGTCGTCACATCTCTTCTTGGAATGTTTATTGATGCAACTACATATTAATCTCTGGAAACGTTGACTCGTAGCTTAAATTGGTAACTATCACTGTTATTCTTTAAATTGCTATGTCTTTGCAAAAATAAGAAATGAGAAGCAACAGACAGAGTCCGTGTCATGATCTAGCAGATCAAAAGTCGACAAATAATAGTAATTTGCAAAAGAAATTCCAAGCCTCATTATTCAATTCCATTACTCGTATCTAGTTTCATTTCAGTTATTTCGCTTATCATGTATGTATATTTATGTATATATATATATATATATATATATATATATATATATATATATATATATATATATATATATATATATATATATATAAAACAACAGATGGATAATGGGCCATCCATCTGTTGTTCTTTTTTTTATTCACCTTACTTTCCACCTGCTATTAGCGTGGATGTAGAGTCTGAGTGCATTACAATTGGTGCAGTATGTGTTCCTAGTATATTCAGCCAGGTGCAGTTAATCGTAAAGAAAACTGGAATAATACTTTGTCTGTCTTTCAGTATATAAGTTGTTATTCCTATGATTTCGATTCCCTTTGTTTGACCCGACCCGGTATTTTACAATTTAAGTAACTGATTCACTTGAATCCTGAACTCAAATATATATATATATATATATATATATATATATATATATATATATATATATGAGAAATTATGATAAGCGCAAGTTGTTATCGTTTTCTCCTCACGTACGTTGTGTTTCTTTGGGACTTCTGCTTCATATGTTCCATATGCAATTGGTTGTTTATAACAACAGATCATTTACTGCCGCTGGCATAATGTAAAGGAAATTTTCCATGATAATCCATTGTGGTTAAGCGTCGAATTTGCATTTGGAATATAAAATGCAGACGTTCCACACAAGAACAAGGTTGAAACGTACATAGCGAGCAAACGTAGGAGAGGTTTCAGAAATCAGTAGTAGCGGTCGTATATCTAACTGTACATACAAGTTAATCTGCTCTTTGCGACACTACTGTACGTTGAACGATCTATTACTGAGCCACCATCCTCGCAACTATTCTTAGCAATACAAACATGATTACAATTATTTTCTGCCACGCAATCATTCCAGCTCCTAAAAGCATAATTAATTCTGGATGTCATATTTCGTTAGAAAATAATTTATAATCGTGTGGCTCTGTGTAACACGCCTGCTTCCCAACCATATGGTTTCATGTTCAGTGTCAGTGCATGGCACCTTGGGCAAACGTCTTCTATTATAGCCTTGGGTCAACCAAAGCCTTGTGAGGGATCTTGATAGACGGAAACTGAAAGAAGCGCGTCATATAACTATATATATATATATATATATATATATATATATATATATATATATATATATATATATATTCATACACACACACACACACACACACACACACACACATATATATATATATATATATATGTATATATATATATATATATATATATATATATATATATATATATTCATACATGTACACTCACACACACACACACACATATACATATATATATATATATATATATATATATATATATATATATATATATATATATATATATATACTTATACATAATACACTGCTTTATTTTGAGATTGCTAATATTAACAATACTCGCAAATAAACGGTATATATATATATATATATATATATATATATATATATGGTACAAGAATATTCGAATGGCATTATCTATGATGATATGTTTTAAATTCTGTAGCCGTTTGCCAGATAACTGTTTGCTTTCTGTCATATTTTCAATGTTATTGGTGGTTCATTGGGGGTTTTGACTCCTATTTCAAACAGGTTCGACACCCAATGCGTTCTAATAGTTAGTTCTAATTTTATTTATATATATATATATATATATATATATATATATATATATACATACGTACACACACACACACACACGCACGCACACACACACATATATCTTTGCGTCTGTGTTTGGCACCCACCATCGATTGACAACCGGTGTTAGTGCGTTTACACCACCGTATCTTAGCGGTTCGGCAATGCAACTGATGGAATGAGAACTGAGTTTTAAAAAATGTGCCCTGTCGTCGATTTGTTCGACTGAAATCCTTCAAGCCGTTGCCCCAGTATAGCCGTAATCAAATGACTAATGCAAGTAAAAGATATATGTATATATACTCGTATGATATTTGTCACGTTACTGAACGTTTGATTAGTGTTGTATATTTGAAGTGAATTAACATTTTGCAATTTTATACATTTCAATATAGAGGAATTACATCTACGGAATAAGAAAATCAAACCGCTATGTATTAAGAATCTGAATTGCACGAAGTGAACTAACGAATCTGTAAGCAATGGCAACAAATTAAACAGGAAACGAGTTCTACATACAATTGCTGTATTGTTCATTCATAAATAGAATTATATTAATTCGCAATATAGCGATCCATGTACACCTAGGTCGTGATGGCTAAAACTAATTTAAAGGAATGAAAACATACATGGGAAATAAACATTATGTAGAAAACATTCCACAGAAACCGAAATAATTCTATGCAGCGTTGTATGACTTCAGTGAAAACTTTATTCTATGATTAGCATTATTGGAATTACCGTTCTTTTTAAACAGGCATTTCTTTATAAATGCTACATGTAATTCCTATTATTTGAAATAGTGGATAAACAAGCTTGCTTTGACATGTAAAATGAATGCATAAACATGCATTATTACATGCACATAAGCACGTATATGTGCATATATACATAAAAAAATACGTACAAACAGATATTCACAGACACGTGTTCAAATGATTTGGAATTAAACTTCGAAATTTTTATTCAGGACAAGGTCTAACGGATGAAGAGCGGGTATCAGAGGAATCGCGAGAAGTGATGCCGATAGTGATGCTGACAAGCATGATAATTATATATAATATATATATATAATATATATAGGCATATATACACACGTCTATGTACATACATATATGCATATGTAGTCACAGAACGTCATGAAATGTATGCAACATAAAAAACAAAATACGAAGTACGACTACAAGGAATACGAACTATTTTTTTCGAACAATCAGCGACACAAATGGAAGACAAGACAAACAACATAACGAACGACTCTTCTTCAATTGTTAGCTGCTTTTCAGCATTAGTAAAAGTAATTATTCGGGAATTCTACATTGTATTACATTTACCGAAAGGCGAGATGAAAATATTATTGTTTTATTTATTTGATATTCACGTTTTTCCTGATATAGTTCTGGCTCGATCAAATAAAACTTAGACCGCTTATAAGACAAGTCAGGATATATCAACGTCTACGAGGATGAAATAAAGAATTTTGCAAAAACTTTTTAAGACTGTGTGTGTCTCTTTGTATAGCTGCATCTCGCTGGTAGACTAAGAAATAGACAGAATGACAGACGTTCAGAAAGACAGACAGCTACATAGATAGGTAGTTAGGTAGGATGTATTTATATATATATATATATATATATATATATATATATATATATATATATATATATATATATACATACACTTAATAGCAAATGTTGATATTAAATACTATATGGTTAATAAGAAACAACTTTCCAATCTCCATTTTCTTTTCTTTGATATATATATATATATATATATATATATATATATATATATACACACATACATATATATAGACATATATACACACACATATACATACATACATACATACATACATACATACATACATACATACATACATACAATCACCATCTTTTTGTAGGTGACGTTTATCCAAGTATTGTACTTATCTTCACCACAGTGGGTGATCCAGCGAGACACACTTAACAAAAGTAAACGACTCTGCTGACAGAAGACGCAGTATTATTCTTTTTGATATTCTATGAACTCGGTCTGAGAGTTAGAACGTGTTATAAAGAAAGACTAAAAGAAAGAAATAAGAAGACAAAGATATTTTTACGTAAAAGTTATTCCCAAATGATGCACTTCAAAATACATCAAATATTTATGAAAGGAAACGAGGCAAATGCGTCAAGAGGTGCAGATATGGCTGGCGAACAAAAAGGGAAAATAAAACAATTCTTTTAATGTGATAAATATTTTAAATTGCAGCATCTTAGAATCTCCTTGGGGAATAAATGAAGTTGAAGGCATTGCATGAGAGAAAGGAATTACATTATTTAACTTTTTAGCAATCATTGCTGTAGTCGAATATAATTAAATCCTTAGAAAGAAACAACGAATAATTGTTTGTAAAAACAAAACAATTTATTAATAGTAATAATGGAAATCGTTAAACTTATATTATTTACTATATATGTAAGACTTATGTTATTATATTTCGAAATGGTATTTTGTCATTTTTTTTTTTTTGCCAGATAAACACAGGCACTATATATTTGCTTTCCATTTCAGACATATTATTGTTATATGATATTCTTCGTTAGGAAATCTTTCGTTATATATCCTGTGACCTCTTCAGCGACTCTCTATGCCACGTATCTCCTCATGTTCTCTTTAGTCCATTCTGTCTTCCTAAAAATTAGGTATTTTTGAAGATCAAAAATGAAGGAAAAAATTATATACTTCTTATGGTTTATTCTTTCTTGAAAATGGACACAATTTGGCATCATTATCAATTACCTGAAGAAAGTGGTTTGGCTCCCAAGCACCCTTAACGCTGACATGGCTGCTACGTTAACAGATGACGGTCTAGCCTTATCAACGTGCAAAAGAGGGCAACCGAATTTAGGAGAGGGAAGGAAAGTTTTGAAGATGACCCCCAGGTCTAGACGTCCTGTCACTGCTACCACCGGTGAAGCAATTGATCGTGGTCACCACATGGTGATGGATGAGAGGCAATTGTCTATATCAAATAGACAATGATATCTGTATATCCCGTAAGAGAGTTGAGAAAACTCTGCATAATGAATTTTGCATGGTGAAGGTTTCTGCTCGGTGGGTGCCATGCATTCTGACACCTGATCGAAATCGCGCCAGGTTGATCATATTATGGGGAAATCTGACATTGTTTGAGGAGTATCCAACTGGTTTCCCTGAATGCTTCCTAACTCAGGAAAAGAGACAATTCATGCAGTAATCCCAGTCCCCGTGCCTGCTCTAAAGAAGACCAAGTTCGTTTCATCTGTAGGGAAAGTGATGGCCTCACTTTTATGGGATACAAGAGGCCTATTGCAAAGGGCCACACCATCCATGAAGAATATCATTCCAACTTGCAGTTGCAGTTACAAAAAGCCTTTAATACCAAGAAACTCAAGTAATGGATCTTCTTTTATGAGAACAATGATTTAGCAGACGAGTGCTTGGTTTCAATGGCTGCTGTGCATGACAGTGGATTTGAACTGTTGATAGCCATCTCTATTCTTCTGCTTTAGCCTCATATGACTCTCATGTATTCCCAAAAGTAAAAAGAAAAAAAGCACTTTGTCTCGGAAGCAATATCGCAGTGATGATGACGTCATATCTGGCATTGATGATTTTTTTTTTATCAACAGGACGAAAAATTTATCCCCAGTGGGAGCCAAGCACTGCCATACGTGTGTGGGCCGCAAGGGGAACTACATTGAAAAATAAACCTCATTTGGTTACATCCCATGAGAGTCTGTTAGTCGATCTATGAACTTTAAAGTCGCTCCCCTTATATCAAAGTCCACTTACATTAATGAATTGAGTCTGTTATGAACACAATCGTGTTCTCCGAAGACGGAATGAATCAATAATAGAGGAGCATAGTTAGGTACCATAAAAAGGTCAGCTGTCCTGCAGATATAAATATCTCTTTGAAAATCAAAGAAAAAGAGAATATCTATGAACAACTACTTCAAAACCTCTAGCTTCTATATCCAGACTATGGATTTATAATCATACCAATGGTACTTGAAGCACTACGTTTTGTTAGTAAATGCTTAAAGGAGAATCTGGATACTCTGTTGTTTTCAGAACGAGAAATCGACCGGCTAACTCGTACATTACAAGTGCAATCTGTGAGTGGAAAAGTAAAACTATGCAAGACTTTTCTCAAGTTCCAAATGTGAATTTGTTTGTGTTAATTACATCCCAAAGATAAAGCCTTGTATCTTTGTTGGGAACCGGCTCCCTCCTCAGTGGAAGATTTATAATAATTACAACATAGAGGACACATACATATATACATACATACATACATACATACATACATAGACAAAGCATAAGCAGACCCGGTAAGATTGGTTTAAGATAGATGGCGTATTTTATAAATATACTTGTACAAGTTTCATAAAAGTATGAAACTATTAGTAGTTCTTCCGAGTGTGTATTTAAATTGGTATATACACATACATATATATATATATGTGCGTGTATGTGTTTGTGTGTTTGATTTGTGTGGGGGGGGGTTGCTTTGTGCTCCTCTACTTACAGGTCGAAATGGTCTTTACTTTGCGTTCAATGCTTTCTAGGGCATGGTTGTATAAACATGTTTATTTTTTTTATACCCTGCTCCAATTACATTATATTTTTTCATTTTTGCGTCTCTTCTGTAATTTGTTGTATTTTTTTCAATTCTGCACAATGTTTGTACATTAAAACGAAACAATTTATAATAACACAGAAAATACCAGCATATTTTACGGTGGGAAATTTTTGAAAAAGCAAGTGCATTGCTCGGCGAGCATATATTATTAATAAAAAAACGAAGGCGGTGAGCTGGCAGAACCGGTAGCACGCCGGACGAAATGGTTCGCAGTATTTCGTCTGCCGCTACGTTCTGAGTTCAAATTCCGCTGAGGTCCACTTTGCCTTTCATCCTTTGGGGATCGAGGAAATAAGCAGCAGTTGAGTACTGGGGTCGATGTAATCGACTATCCTCCCCACCCCAAATTTCAGGCCGTGTGCCTATAATAGAAAGGATTATTGATAAAAATGCCTATAATAATACATGCATATAAAAGTAAGTATATTTAACAGAATAAAAGTTTTTTATAACTGCTAGTGTCGTAAGTCGAATAGGTCTTACATCGGTAAATGCCAGGAGAGGCTTTGCACAACAATGAATAGCATAAAACTGAACCAGAATAAAATACTGTATTTCTCTACCTGTCGACATCCTTGTGTTATATCTGCAACAATGACGGAAAAGTAAATGAGAGAGAGGGTGGAGAGAGGGATAAGAAGAGAGAATAAGATTAATTCAGAGTGTATAGCTAGAGAAATAAATGGAGGACGGTAGAGTTGATGGGAAACCAATAGAAGATGCGCAGATGGTGTGGAATTGAAAGACATGCCTCTTTTATATTCGCTAATAAAACGCTTCATAAGAAGAAAAAAAAATGTTCCGAACGGCCATGTCTAAGCCAGTCAAACAAAGACAGACACATTGTCTCCATGACAACAGAACAATCTATACCATCTACTGTTATTGTATTTGCTTTTGTCGTTGTCACTTTTGTTACTAAAGTCCAGGGCAACTCTAATCAGGTATTCCTTTGTCTAAACACATTCCAAGTGTGTCTAATTTCAGGTATGGGACACACACATACCCACACTCACACACACTCACACACACACTCTCTCTCTCACACACACACACACACACAAACCATTCAATGTGTCTTCCGTTTCTATGATTGCCCTGTTGCATAATTTGAGCGTGATTTCCTGGATCCTTTCTAATAGAACAAATGATAATATTAAAAACGATGAAGTTGCTATTGTCAATTCAGCTTGTAATAGTGTTTTCAGAGACATTTTCTTCGAAACTAGATGCTAGGTGCTTGCCAATAACCTGGCGGTCCTGTGGCATGGAGTGTCAATAGACAATTCTCTGGAGGTGTGTGGCTTAGCGATTAGTGTTTGGGACTCAGGATCGTATGATTGTTTTTTTCGATTCCCGTGCTGGGCGATGCTTTATGTCCTTGAGTTAAATTCTTCATTTCACGTTGATCCAAACCACACAACTGACAAAAATGACTAATCTTAAAACATACCGGTGGTCTGTCTCGGGCGGAGTATAAACGCCAGAGAATCTTTCCACCTAGTCATTCACCAGGAAAATGTAATTACAGGAAAATGTAATACTGAGTTAGACATGCACAGAATTCTACGGAGACTGTAATCTAACAACGTTTGCACATAACCAAAGAGAATCTGTAATTACGTCTCCTACAGAAAAATTGCAGTTTATTATCGCGCGTTTTTCTTACAAACTATGACACCAACTATGACACCAACACACAGGCACAAACACAACATCGTTTAATTGCATATAGTCTTCCAAGTGAGATCTGATTATGTTCTTTGACAATTTGCTCATGTAGCTTCATAAATGATCGTAATGCTTCGCTCCAAAGTTAACAGCTACATTCAAATTGTATGTTCGTCAACTGAATACTGCCCTTAGCATTTTATGCATCATATGATTTAGATGTAGCTATTTAACCTACACGTGGAGATTATATCACGATGCAATTCAGCCTAATGTTTGTCAATTAACGTCGTTAATTTTATACAGAAATTATGTATGATATATTGTACTGTATCAATACTGATTTTAACCATGTAATCTGTTTCGTCTATTTACAAAGAAATGTTAAAGCAACACTAATTAGAGAATATGTGGAAATAATCAGGAATGCTGTGAACTGAATACATGTGTATATGGAGGCCGGTTTGGCTGTGCGGATTCAATTTCGTGTATTATCAGAATATGTTAGATTTTGTCGACTAATCATCGAGAAATATTTATTACTATTGCCTGACGTCAGTTCAAGACTTGAGTATGGAATTATCAGACCGAAATTCAACAGCCATCTGCCGGATGCATTGCACGTGTAATGAAAACCGGCTGACTTTTTCACATAAAGCGTCACCGCGGCTTTAGTTTTAAAATTTCGTTTGATGTCCATATGTCTGTGGAATTCTCAGGAATTCAAAACATAGACTTGTCGCTTACGTACAACGAAACACTGAAATCTGCTTCCTAGAAATCATCAGAATGTGAACTAATTTTTATGCGTATTCCCATAAAAGTATTAATATATACACACCTACACACAATATATACGCATATGCATGCACGCACACGCACATTTACATGTAAAAGACTTGATAGTTTCCCCTCAGCTAAAGGATGGATTTGAACATGGATGTGTAAATATATATATATATATATATATATATATATATATATATATATATATATATATATATATATATATATATATATATATATATATATATATATGAATATATATATACATAAACACGAATTTATATATATATATATATATATATATATATATACATGAATATATATATATATATATATATATATATATATATATATATATATATATACATGAATATATATATATATATACATATATATATATATGTGTGTGTGTGTGTGTGTGTGTGTATACAATTTATATATATATATATATATATATATATATATATATATATATATATATATATATATATATATATATATATATACAAAATATATTATGAAATCACTATGAAATCATATGATCTGCAGCTGAATCTGTTTTTAAAAGGCTCGCTTCGAGAGTTACATTCCCTCGCTTTCGGTACAATGTGTTTATTATGGTAGTTTTGTAGACATGTAGCCATGTGTGTGTGTGTGTGTATGTGTGTGTGTGTGTGTGTGTGTGTGTGTGTGTGTGTGTGTGTGTGCGCGTGTCTGTGTGTAGCTATTGGTATGTATGTGTATACGTGAATGATGAGCAGCGATAATGCGTCTTCGACACCGTGTGAGCGGATAAATATTTTACTTGTTTGTGGATTTTCGAGATTACCTCAGGTTTCATGTGTTACCTTTCAGAATTTTCTCTTAAGAAATATCCTGGCATTCCGTTTTTCACTTTGCAGTTGCCTTCATGATATTTCGAGTGGCTTCAAACGTTAACAGGTGCTGCAAAGTGAGATATGAAAAAATACAAAAAGGCCAATGTCAGTAACTCAAGAACTTGCGGCATTTGTTATTTCTCTCACGTTAAATTTGGTCTTACAAAACGGGGCAAAATAGCCGCGCATATTTTCCTGTGCTATTGACAGCTTATGGTTCATATAATCGTGCAGTAGATGCAAAAACAAAAAGTGCAAACTTATAGATATTATGCATTTGCATTGAAATGTCATGTATGCACGTGTATTACAAAATCTACTTCCATTTGAATATGTTCATAGAGCATACACATATCTGGGATTTCATATAAATATATACGAGACTTTCAATAAATATAAACCTATATAAGCATATTACATATACTATATGGGCATAAATATACATTTACGCACAGATGTATGCATATGTATTATGTAATTTGGGTAAAGAATGCCCATGTATACATAAATGCCAGCCGTTATTCACGATTACACCCATGGTCAAACACGCACACACACACATACACATACAAACTTATACACACACACACAACCATACGTATACGTACGTCTAGACTTGTATACAAATGCACTTATCTACGCTTACTTATATACATATATTTTGTGTCTGTTGGTGTATAACCCGTAGACATTGTCGAAAATCCCAAAAGAAAGAAACAATATATACGTATATAGGCGCAGGAGTGGCTGTTTGGTAAGAAGTTTGCTTCCCAAACACATGGCTCCGGGTTCAGTCCCACTGCCTGGTACCTTGAGCAAGTGCCTTGTATTATAGCCTCGGGCCGACCGAAGACGTGTGAGAGGATTTGGTTGACGGAAACTGAAATAATCCCGTAGTGTATATGTGTATGCGTGTGTGTGTTGTTTGCGCGTGTGTCTTTGCCCCCCCCCCCCCACTACCACGGCTTGACAACTAATGGTGGGGTGTTTACGTCCCCGTAATCTTGCAGTTTGGCAAAAGATATTGATAGAATGGGTAGCAGGTTTTAAACAAAAGAAATATTGGGATCTATTCATTCGACTTAAAATTCTTCAAAGCTGTGCCCTAGCGTGGGTGCAGTCGAATGACTGAATCAGTTAAACGATGAAAGGTATACATACACATATATATATATATATATAGAGAGAGAGAGAGAGAGAGAGAGAGAGGGATAGGGATACACATCCTTGTGCGCGCGCACACATACACACACACACACACTCATTGCAAGCTTTCTTAGATGTACTGATTAATTGACTGTTATTTAGTAGAGAATCATATATTTCTTTTTCTTTTTGTCGTTCTGCGTTTTCCCTAAATAATACCATCGAATGATGGACGGTTCTAATTAGCTGATCACAATTTCAATGCATTGCTACACGTCCTAGTATTCGATTTAATTTGTAGCACAAAGCTAGCAATCCCGAGAGAGGGGACCATAAGTCGATTGCATCGACCCTAGTGCACAACTGGTACACATTTTATCGATCCTGAAAGAATGAAATGTAAAGTCAACCTTATTAGAAATTCACCTCAGGGCGTAAAGACGGACTTAACGCCGCAAAGCATTTTGCTCCGCGCAGTAACAATTTTGCCAACTCACCGCCTTCATGTGTTTTAAACATTACTTAAAAATAAGACAGCATGAAAGAAAAATATCGCATTAGATTCAACTCAGGCAATAATTTATCATCTCATCAGAAGTTGTAATGAGAAATTTTCTCAACACAACTGCAGAAGACGTGACATGTAAGAGCTGTATGTAAGGTTAACCTTATGTAATCGTTTTGCATTTGCTCTAGAGAAGCGTCTAAAGACAACTTAACGTATATTATCCGACATACATATATAGGTACATACATACACACAGACACACAGACAAACAGGCATATGTATACATACATATACACATATATGTGTGTCTGTGTATATATGTATGTATCTATGTGTGTGTATATATATATATATATACACGCATATATACATACATATATATATATATATATATACATATACATATATGTATGTATGTATGTATGCATGTATGTGTGCATGCCTGTATGTATATCTTACACCGCTCTCTTCCCAAGGAAACAATTCCAGCTTCACTATATTTCTCATATTGAACAATACTTACTTTTCATCATCGAATATTACCTACTACAGAACTTTTTGAGTTTACTATTGTGTTCAAATATAATTATTTATTTATTTATTTTGCTGCTCCTATAAATGATAATAATGATAATAATAATAATAATAATAATAATAATAATAATAATAATAATAATAATAATAATAATAATAATAATAATAATAATAATAATAATAATGACGCTGGGCTCCTGGAGTGGAGAGAGGAGGAGCTAGAGGAGATGAACAGGCAGTCAAGACAGCTCCTAAAGATGCATAGAGCCCATCATCCTCGTGTAGTCACTGATCACCTATACATGAAGAGAGCAAATGAAGTAAGGGGACTGATAAGTGTGGAAGACTGCGTGTGTATCGAACTTGAGAGCTTAATGAGATACCTAGTCCAAAGTAAGGAAACTTTGCTAGTGACAGTTAGAACCGAAGGAGTATTGAAAGTAGAGAATAAAGAAAAAAAATAAAAGAAATACAAAAATGACATGAAGAAGAATTACGCAAGAAAGGAATGCACAATCAATTCTATGTAGCCACAACAGAAGTTGATGGAAAAAATAGGTGGGATTGGCTCATGATAGGAACGCTAAAAAATGTGACCGACAGCACTATACTGGCTGCGCAAGACCACGTTTTGGCCACGAACTGGAGAATCAACCTTAGGAATGAGAAAGTGTCTCCGCTGTGCCGCATCTGCAATAGAGTGGATGAAACTATTGCCTATATCACGAAAGAATGCCTTAGACTTGCCCAGGCAGCGAAAGTAATACATTGTAAACTGTGCGAAAGTGGGTGCTATAAAGAGGCAAAACGTGGTATGAGCACAAACCGTGAAGAGTGGCGGTGTTGGATACATGCAAAGTCCTGTGGGATTTCCCAATCCGAGTAGATCAGGTGCTAGAGCATAACAGACCGGACCTAGTGGTGATGGACAATAATTAATAGTAATAATAATAATAATAATAATAATAATAATAATAATAATAATAATAATAATAATAATGACAGACAGTATGTGCCTAGAAACAGGGTCGCAGAGGTCTCATAGGGTGCAACATGTCTGTTGTCAACGAGAAGAACAGTCTGGGATGATACATCAAACAGCAGAGTGAATCTTTACTTGCTGCTATTAGAATTAACAATATAACAAAATCCTACCGAAAATATTTCAATGATTATAATGTTGTCTTAAGTTAGAGATTTTTGGCATAAATAAATATAAAAAGAAACGTCACCAGGAAGAATAGTGTTGGATGAAGCGATCTTTGAAAACGTGAACTGCACAATTTATGCACCATTTATTGATGAATGCCAATATCCGTCTTGGTTATTTTTCAAGTTAAGATATAGACGATCGATAGTTAGATAATGAATTCTGCTAATCACAAGCATTTGATTTCTGTTTGCTGCAGATTTTACTACGAGCCTTGTGTCAAAATATAAGTGTAAAAACAAAAAGAAAACATAAAGAAATAATAGATTTAACCCAAACTTCAGAAGCATAAACCATACTTGAACACACATCTGAGAGTTCCAAAATAAACGCCTCATATGATGGCCAAATTCATTCGTGTGATTCATTTATTTTGGAACTCTACCCATGCTGTTACACAGCTGCTTTCGTAATTAAAAGCATTTTATGCCAATTAGGTACATTTATCTTTCATAAACGATTTGGTAGACCAAGCCAAGACTATAGATCTAGCAGTTTAATACATAATGATAGGTGCAAATTACAATGTAGTGCCCTATTGTTTGATCTGTAGCCTCTACCAGTTTCATGTGTGATTAAATATCGCTTATTGATTATTGGTTAAGACATTAATGTAAAGTCTTACAAAATCGAGTATAGCAGGTAAGATATACACAAGATTGATAGATATTTTATTTAACCCCAGGTCATATATTATCACTCGTGACTACAATGACCTATTATCAGATATAATATATTTTCAACAATATTATTTACGTGTCCTTGTTTTATTTCGAAGTTTATAGTGTTTCAATTTAAGGAGACAGAATTGTTTTCTATTTCTTGCAACGTGACTTAATACTTTTGGTTTCATAAATCGTGCAATAATATCAGTCATAACTCTGTGATAAGTTTACCCAACATGCTGCCATATTATATACTAGAACCGAAATATTTGCTAATAATCTATGAATGAGGTCAAATATCTGAAGAGTTCAAGGAATACAATGGAAGTAATAAAACGTTATAGTAAGGCAATTGCATCAACTGTGAAGTGAAATGTGGACAGCAAAATAGTTCAATGTAGAAAATCCAGGCTGGAATATGGAAGGTGGAACTTAGATTATATGAGACAGGTATTCCAGAACTCACTCTATCGTATCTGACATATTGTGATACTTTACTGCTTCCATAATAAAGAATATTTCATACCACTTGCGTATACTCCATTACATTGTATGTCCAACGATGACAAAACCATGTTGTATAGTACGATATCGATATCACTGTTGTTGTTGTTCGTTGCTGGCACTCCGTCGCTTACGACGTCGAGAGTTCCAGTTGATCCGATCAACGGAACAGCCTGCTCGTGAAATTAACGTGCAAATGGCTGAGCACTCCACAGACACGTATACCCTTAACGTAGTTCTCGGGGATATTCACCGTGACACAGTGTGACAAGGCTGGCCCTTTGAATTACAGGCACAACAGAAACAGGAAGTAGGAGTGAAAGTTGTGGTGAAAGAGTACAGCAGGATTCACCACCATCCCCTGCCGGAACCTCGTGGAGATTTAGGTGTTTTCGCTCAATAAACACTCACAACGCCCGGTCTGGGAATTGAAACTGCGATCCTATGACTGCGAGTCCGCTACCCTAACCACTGGGCCATTGCGCCTCCAGTATCGAAGCTTTTGTCTTTTATATTCTCCAGCCATTAGATTCCGGACATGCTGGGGCACTATTTCGAAGGATATTACTTAAATGGACCACTCCTAATATTTAGTCTTTATATGCCTGAAACTTAATCAGTCGTTCTTTATTGCTGAACTGCCAAGGAACGAAGACGCTAACAAACGAACATCGGTTGTCAAGCGGTAGTGGCGACAAACACACAAACACACACACACACACATGCATATAAATATATACATATGACGAGTTTCTGTCTTCTAAATTCACTCTCAAGACTTTATTCTGCCCGGTTTAGTTGGAAAGTAGAAGACACTTGCCAAAGTGCCCACGCGGTAGGAGTGAATCCAAAGCTATATGGTTGGATATCAAACTTCATACCATACAGCCGCGTCTGCCGTTATTACTACTACTACAAATAATAAAACGTAACATATGGTATAATTATAAACACTGCAAAATTTTAGCCATTTCTCCGCAAACTGGAAAAAATTGGTTTTTGAACCTTGTTAGGTTCTCATCAGAGGTGTCTACATAATTTTGACAAACTCCTAATAAACAAGCAGCCAAACTGTTTATATATTCAATAAATGCAGCAGTTACTTTATGAAGGAGTCCCTAATTTGCATACCGAAAGTGTTTAACCCTATAAATACCAGTGGCCTGTGAACGGGGATCTTAGTCCACACAGTATTAAGGTACGATATAATGTATACGTAACAGATGGTATAATTAATAATAGTTTCGAATTTTACCAGAGGGGCAGCAATTTTGGGGGAGGAGATGAGTCGATTACATCGACACTAGTGTTCAGCTAGTACTTAATTTATCGATCCCGAAAGGATGAAAGGCAGAGTTGACCTCGACGGAATTTGAACTCAGAACATAAAGACGGATGAAATACCGCTAAGCATTTCGCCCGGTGTGCTAACGATTCTGCCATTTTGCCTTCTTTAATAATAACAATGCCAATAACAATCATCATTATTATTATTGTCATTATAATTTTTTTTTTTGTAGTAGTAGTAGTAGTAGTAGTAGTAGTAGTAGTAGTAGTAGTAGTAGTAGTAGTAGTAGCAGCAGCAATGTCATCAGCAATGTCATTCATAATACTTTATATATTAGAATTGGCAAAGTTTGAGAAGATCATTTTCTTTACAGTTTTTGGGCCAAATATTCCACGATAAACGATGATGGCTATAAATTTGAGACTGGAAATTGTTTCATAACCAGAACCTATTATGCGAGCGCCAAACGTGGAACAACAATAGAAATAAACTAACTTTCCATTATCTATTCTTAACATTCGCATTATGTATGCACCATTAAGAATTCATTAGTGTCACCGTTTTGTGAAGCTGATGTCAATACTAGCAAGACGTTCTATAATTAGTTATGTAAATAAACTTAAATCTTGGCGTTGAATTTGGTGAATCAAAATTCCCACTGATAACACAGAGTTTTTCAATCAACTCTGAGTGAAATAACATCTGATCGTTAAATACTGAAGAAGTGCCTTAATCAGGCATTGAAAGCGTTAAAGTTTTGATTGCGATCCAGCACGAAGTATAATGCACTTTCAACAGCCTAATCCACCATATTTTTTTCTTATTTTTCTTTTTGTTCTTATAACACCAGCTACGGTGCAAGGATGGCTTTATGGATAAGAAACTCGATTTTTCGTGTGAAGTCCCACCACGCAGTGCCTTACGCAAGGGTCATCTTTAATAGGGTCCTGCCGGCCGACCAAATCCTTGTGAGTAGATTCGGTAGACGCAAACTGAGAGGCCCGTTTTATATATATATATATATATATATATATATATATATATCTGTATGTATTTGTGCATACATATGTATATATATGTATACATATATGCATATATATATGTATATATATATATATATATATATATATATATATATATATATATATATATATATGTATGTATATATATATATGTATGTATATATATATATATATATGTATATATATATGTATATATATATATATATGTATATATATATGTATATATATATATATATGTATATATATATGTGTATATATATATATGTGTGTGTGTGTGTGTGTGTGTGTGTGTGTGTCTGTACTTGTGTTAGTTACAACCAGCAATTGACTGGAGAATCTGCGTCGATTTGTTCACATCCCTGTTATGTAGCGTTCGGCAACAGTAAAAAAAAAACCGATGGAATAAATGGCAGAGTTAGAAATATTAGTAATGGCAATTTATTCGTGTACATTGGATGTGATGCCTCAGAATGGCCTTTCCAATGACTGAAAGAAGTAGAAATATAAATATAGAAATATAAAGAAATCGAAATCTATGTTTGCTACAGATTTCTGCTGTAAAGATGTTTGAGGCTTTAAAACTAATTAAATGGAAGAGGGCAACAATTGCACAACCTTTACAAATGAAGCAGAAGATACATATGTTTGTGTGTGACGTCAGCAGCACCGTTCTCAATGTGAGATGTGTTATTCAGTGTAAAGATATTATTTCAGTGTGTAGAAAATCAATGAGTTGTTAGTGTGAGTGTGTGCGTGGGCGCGCTGTATGTATGTTATCAATCAGTTTCATTTCTGTATTTCTTGTCCATAGAGAAAGAGCCGGACTCTAACATAGATTCAAGGCTCCTTCATTGGAACTTTTATCAGCATCATCTAGGTATTTGTGCATATGTATGTGTGTGCAGTATTTGGTGTTAGTGTATGCGCAGATTTGTATGTTTGTTTTATGGATGCGTTTTAGATGCATGCATATGTATTTATGTGCTAAATTTTTGGAAAGTTTTACATATCTTTACAGTTCCATTGATGGCTTGAATCTGTAGTCTTCTAATCAGCCTTTTTCTTTCAGGTTTTGAGAACCCTAATTTTTCCAGGTTTTTGTTGAGGCAGTATGTATGTATGTGTGTATGTATATATATATGCTGGAGAACATAGCTTAAGTTGGCTTTAGGCGCTTCTGAAGCGGACACGAAATGATTATATTCAAGAATTATATTATGGATCCGTAGTCCAGGTGGATTATCGTTGACATTTATGGAGTGACGTGAGAAGTAAATCTTAACGTGACGTATGGTGGAATAACAACTGAAGGTTACAGTGTATAAAAATTAAAATGCTGTGTAAAATCTTATACATTGATTTGCAAAAATAACGACATTTAGTTGTTCATTGCCTTCACTGTATCCATAAGGAATCTTTTCTATTGATACGGTGTTAGAGAATTGTAGAAGAGAAGCATACTGTACTAGACGGAACGCAGAGCACAATGTAATGGAATTACTTTTAACTGTTAATAGAGGGGGAAAATGAGACCCGAGACTACGAAGCAATAACAATTGTCCCTGTGGCGAATGTTGCTCTCTTAAAAGACTTTACAAAGGGGTCTATCATTATTCTCTCTCTCTCTCTCTCCCGCTCTCTCTCCCCCGCCCTGTCTCTCTCTCTCCGCTCTCTCACTCTCTCTCTATCTCTATCTCTCTCTGCTATGCATACAGATGTTGTGATCAATGACCTCCATGTTTTCTCTTGTTCCACGCACAACTTAGCACATTGTTAGGCCAATCTTTCTCAAGCCACTTGGTAAAGCTCTCGAATATCTTCTCTCGCTGTCTTTCAAGATCCAATTTTATATAGAATTGAATAATAATTGTCTAACGTAGTAAGAAGCAGTTTTAATACAATTGTCTCTATCCGGGCTTCTTTTGTTCTTCCTTTTATTAATTGATGCATTGTTTTCATCTTGATAATAATGAAATCCTACTTATGATTTTATTAGCTGAAAGGAAAAATAACGGAGACTAATGTTGTTATTGATATCCCTGTTATTATTATTATTATTATTATTATTATTATTATTATTATTATTATTATTATTATTATTATTATATGGTTTGCGCTGGAAGCACAGCTTTACAAAGCTCCATTGAGTCGTTACTTTCTTTCAGGATTACTTGGCGAGTAAAACAAAATCATTTTTGTTTTGTTTCAGTGACAACAGGCGTCGGAATATATGAACGTTCTCCGCTTGTCCTGGGGCAATAAAAAAAAAAGGTTTGTCAAAACAATGTTTTAATTGTGTATTTAGTTTTGCACGGTGGGCATTTGTATTGTTATTCGTGGATCTAAATTGTCTCCGAAGTAACAGGGAGAAGTGATCCTTTCATTGATGGCAGTACTACACTAAATTACATAAATACAAACGTCCTTCGGTCGTAATTCTTTTCAAGCAAGAAACGAAATTTAGGGAAAACAATCAATGCTGGAGTTAAGCCGGCAGAGCTTCAGACATAGACACAGTTGTTCAACAGAAAACAGAATAAGACAGGAAGGACAATTTAAAATTAGAGCATAATTAGAACCTACGGCAAAGATACTGCTAACAAAAATAGAGTTTATATATCTTTACAAACCATATTGCGTAAAGTACAGTCTGTCTGAGGCCATTGTTGTGACTTGATAAAAAGTACACCCCCCCCCTCGCCCAGGGGACACAATATCTTCAATCAACAACTTCACAGTATTGTATACTGTGCGACAGGTATAATAATAATAATAATAATAATAATAATAATAATAATGATGATGATCCTTTCTGCTATAGGCACAAGGCCTGAAATTTTACGAGGTGGATGGGTTGTGCGGGGCGGTTAGTCGATTATATTGATCCCAGTGGTATTTACTTTATCGACTCCGAAAGGTTGAAAGAGAGAATCGACCTCGGAAGAATTTGAACTCAGAACGTGAGAGACGGACGAAAAGTCACGACATATTTTGCCCAGTATGCTATCGATTCTACCAGCTTCCAGACTTAATAATCATAACAATCCTTTCTACAATAGGCACCCTGAAATTTTGTGGGAGGGGATAACTAGTCCTTATTTTATCGACCCCCCCCCCCGCATATGATGAAAAGCAATGTCGAACTCGGTGGAATTTGAACTCGGAATGTAAAGTCGGACGAAGTACCGCTAAACATTCTTTCCCGACATGCTAACGACTCTAATAATCATAATAACAATTATAATCCTTTCTGCAATAAGGAACAATGCCAACAATTACGACAGAAGGAATAACTGGATAACAACGTCCCCAGTGAGTAACTGGTGCTTATTTTATCGATTCCGAAAGGGTTAAAAGCAAAGTCGACCTCGGCGGAATTTGAACTCAGAACGTCAAATCTGACGAAATACCTCTAAGCAATTTCTCCTGCGCGTGATAAAGATTCTACCAGCTCCCCGCCTTAGGAATAACAATATCAACAATAATTCTATTTTAGACAATATCGAATTTTCTAATATCTTCCAGATATTAGAGTGTGAAATATTAAAATCTATTTCATTGAGACTAAAACATCGTTTTGTTAATACTTTTATTCGTTTTGATTTTTTTTTTATTTCTATGTTTTCTACATTTTCATTATTTTCACTATAATAATACGTCCTCCCTCTGTTCCTACAACTTCTTTTCTCTGCACATTTCATCTCCGCCATTTTTTCGTCTTTTTATTTTATTATAAATCGTCATCATCATCTTTACCATTATCACATAGCCATCGTCAGCAATAACAGCAACAATATTCTTAACAATGCATACATTTCTTATTCTGAGATTATACGAACATTTTAACACTTTGCAAGCCCTGGATATATTTATTTATACATTATATATTTCATAATTTTCCCCCTCAAAATAACTATTTATACACAGAAGTGTCCATCAAACATGGCGCGTTGATAAGTATCTATCTATCTATCTATCTATCAATCTATCTATCTATTTGTATATCAATCTATATATATATATATATATATATATATATATATATATATATATATATGTGTGTGTGTGTGTGTGTGTGTGTGTGTGTGTGTACATATGTCGGTGGGGAACATATGCTGCAAAGTGCTGAAAAAACCTAGATAGATTCTGAGAATTTACAGAAGGGACCAGGAAACTATGCTGGTTCTATGGAGGAAATTTGTACTCAGCCGTCTAGACTACCGTTCTGAACGGTGGTCACCACACACTGTCAAATTAGTAGCGGAACTTGAGGCAGTTGAGTCGTAGAACACTAGGAAGATAACATCGCTCTACTGCGAGAGACGGTTGGATCAGAAGTTTTGAAAATTAAAAGTATCTATTTACTTCTTGCATGCCTGTGTATACATATACATGTGTCTGTATATGTATTAATGTATGTATGTATGTACGACTTACAGCTGCAAGCTCAGTAGTCTCCATGAATACATCATTATTTTAACATGATGAAATACACAATTGTATTATAGAGTCAGAAGAATGCAATCTCAGCACTTAAAAACTAACAGGGTGATCAGAATTCTTCCAAGTATAAAATATATTTAAATGTGTTTACATATACTATATGAACATTTATTATATACGTTCTAGCTGGGATAAACATGCGAGAGTTGTGCTGTGATGTGATAAGAGATATAGATAGATAGATAGATAGATAGATAGATAGATAGATAGATAGATAGATAGACAGACAGACAAATGCCAGGTAAGCTAGTAGATGATACGGCATAAATATCGTAAATTATTGATGCACGAAACTTATGATGCTAATATTGCGTTCGTATATGTTATTCTCATCATTTAATTTACAAAGCAAGTGAAGTTAGAAACACTACCAAGTTTGAAATATATTTTCCAAAATATTCCCCAACGTTACAAAGATTACCAATCAATAGACAGCCGCAAATTATATGTGAGCTACTTGGAAAACGAAGAACAAAAAATAGTCAGAGAAACATTGCCGAACAATGGAGGACGGCGAGGGTTAAAGTGTGCAATATTGAAATATGACATGGCAGATTAGGGATAAAGAAGACACTTCTTTTCCAAGGGCTGTTTTCCACTACAAATCGAAAATCTTTTGAAACGAAAGCGATCTGAGCGTGATTAATGATAAACAGACACATCTGGTATCGAAAACTTATAGTAAAGAAGTGTGTGTGTGTGTGTGTGTGTGTGTGTGTGTGTGTGTGTGTGTGTGTGTGTGTGTGTGTGTGTGTGTGTGTGTTAGTGTGTGTGTGTGTATGAATGTATGTGTGCGTGTATATAGGGAGACGTATATGCGTGTGTGTATATATGTATGTATATATATATATATATATATATA
>NC_142939.1:16057478-16067478 GCF_046866305.1 Octopus bimaculoides | reverse complement strand
AATTATAAGTCCAGAACATTGGTGCATAAAATTAACTATTGCAGTTTGTTCGGTTTGTTTTCAATATAAGATAAACATTATTAAACGAAGGCAAATTGGCATTGGATGCTAATGCTAGTTATCATGTTTTGCGACGTTTATTCTGACTGCTTGCTGTGAGATTTCAAATCTTATCAATATCAAATTTGTCTTTCATTTATTCAAGTTTGATCAAATACCAATGCAGGGTGAAGGAGTGATGGAACTAACTGGATGTCGTGTGATATTTGTCCTAGCTTGTAACGTTCAGCGTTCAAAGCCTGCTATGTCTATTTAAGCGGGAAACATAATATATTGTCCTGGTTAACTCAACCATCTGACAGATTAGATGATTTTAGTGAAGACGACACCTACAAGCATTGGGCTAGGTCTGTGTTCGAAGTTACATACCGCGATACCTTTCTTCCACGAGTCTCGGACACCTAGCAGAAGCTAAGGACTGAATTCACCCTGTAGACCACAACACGTTGAACATACTGCCTGATCTCACGTTATTTCGGCAAGTGTGAAATTGCCAGATAGTATTTTTACTGGAGGGCGTTCCCAAACAAATCATGAAGCAACCAGCAATAAAACGGTACTGAAGTAACTACCAATAACTCAAACTTCAAGCAAACCCTTCTCTTGTTGAGATTCACAAAAGAAACAGAAGGGAAAAATTGAATAAGAATCCCCTAAGAATCATATAATCATGAAAGCAAAATGCAGGAGTTGAGCAATCCTTTACCTTGCTGAGATTCACAAAAGAGACGGAGGGGAAAATCAAATAAGAATCCCCTAAGCATCATAAAATCATCAAGGCAAAAATATGAGTTGAAACACATCGGGCGGAAGGAGAGAACAAAAGTAAAAGGATGATAATTTAGATAAAGAAGGGTCACTTAGTAAGTTTAAAAGGTAGGAGAATATTTCAACAGAACCACAACTATTAAAACACTTCTTGAATATTGATACAGAAATAATGTTTCAGATACTTGAGACGAGACCAAATTTCGCTGCCAAAGTGAGAAAATAACTTTAGAATTGTTTAATATACTCGATCAAGAGAAGAAAGATGGTATGCATTCGCGTTATGCTCAACACAAAAGGGTCCTTCCTCTCTCCTTTCTCCCTCCAGTGAGAATCTTCGGTATCTTATGAAGGCAAGGGATGGTTTACAACTTCGTCTAGAAAACTATATAGACAGACACACAAAGAGATCCATATGTACAAACGCACATAAACATGCTGAAGAAGATGTAGGTATATGTGTCAATCTAGATGTAGCAACAACACTTTATAAAAGATCATTCAAGACACATATATATCTATCTATCTATTTATTTATATACCTATATACATCCATGTATATATATATATATATATATATATATATATATATATATATATATATATATATACACTTCCATAACGGTCGTCAGCCTCGAATGGAAGAAAGGCGATTCCGAATGCCTCTTAGGCTGGCGTATTACCACGGAAGTTTTATCAACACTTTCATTCAAAACAGGAATTGTCATTTTCGATAGTCTTCAAATTTGTTCAGAGGTAATTCGTTTGACTGAAAATATGGGAATATGCATATGCCGAAGCATCTACGAAAGACAATTACACCAAACATTTGACAGATGCAAAACGGAATTGTTAAACACACATATTTCCCGATTATCATTTGCATTTAACAACAATTTATTCAAATATTGCGTGCAATATTAACGTATTTATTTTTGACTAACTCTGTATATAGTATCTAGGCATAAATTAGATTATGATGGTAAAAACAGTTATTGAAAACAAAGATACCTGATGGGAGATATTTACATTTCATTTGCATTTTGAGAAGTAAATAGATAAAAAGATTATTTATATAAAAATTAGTTGCTAGAAAACCGAGACAGATATTACAACATACATATGAAATCTTTCGAAGTGCACCGCACAGGCACATACACTTAAATAAATGGGTGTAGTTATATAACTGTCTCGGTAAGTGTGTATGGGTGTGTGTGCGTCTATGTGTGTATGCGTGCGTCTGTGTGTGTGTGTGTGTGTCTGTCTGTCTGTGCATGTGTGCGTTTATGTGTGTGAATTCATACATAGTTATACTTTACAATTTAACATTTATATATGCATAGCATGATATAGATCTCTGTTTGCGTATGTATATATGTGCTTGTGTAGTTCTGAATGTGTACATATATGTGTTTGTGTTTGCCTGTGTGTTTGCATGTGTGTGTGCGTGTATGTATGTAAATATATATATATATATATATATATATATATATATATATATATATATATATATATATCAGTATATATATACACGCACAAGCTTATATACATGACAAGTACTGAAGTATCTGTTCCTGTAGTGACATAATGCATAATATGAATACATACCTGTGACTATGATAAGAATCTCATATGCATAATCTCCATATCACATGTTGATATTTCTCAGTCAGCATTTTTGAATTATACGTGTGTATACAATATATATATATATATATATATATATATATATATATATATATATATATATATATATATATATATATATATATATATATATATATATATAAATAGATAGATAGATATATAGATAGATAGATAGATAGATAGATAGATAGATAGATAGATAGATAGATAGATAGATAGATAGATAGATAGACAGATTAGAATGGATCTATAAAGTATCGTGGCATATCAAAGTGAAGCGCACCACAAGTATTGGATAAAGAGCATGACGCAAATGAGACAGTTACACAATTGTGCAATTCATTATCATAAGACCGAATGCAGCGATGAAAAGAAGTTCACTGTGGTTTGGTCATCCGCAACTCTAATACCATCCAAAAGTATTCAAAGATGAATGGAGTATTAAGCGTGGCATGAAAACATAATAAAAAGAGAGGAATGGCTTAACTGGTTATACAAGAATTGTTTCGTTATAAAACCTTTATTTTGACATAAATATGGTACAGTCAAGTATGCAACATCTACAACATTTATAAGATTATGTAATTTATTACGCAATTTCAAGTAATCATTCACACCGATAAACAAGTGAGCAATGACCTGTTGATAAATAAGCAGATCATCAACAAGTGAACTTTCTGATCACAATTATTAACATTTAAGAAACAGAAAATAGGTGGGACTACAATCTGTCAATCACAACTGTCGATAAGAGAATGTGGTTGTAAGCTAAAGAATTGTTAAAAAAACATTTCTATTCTAAAAAAAGGTGATTAAAATTAAAAAAAGTCGCTCATAAAGGATGGTACTGACCAAGAGTCTTATATACGAGCAAAATCTGGTAGACGACAAGCATATTTGACCCTATTGAAACATATTTTAAAACAGCTTTATCCAGGTTAGCGTCACCATTGGCAGCACGGTTAATTCAAGCACCACTGCCGACCCTACATGAATTCAATCGAAGATAGAACCTCTAAACCCTCCTCTTTTTTAGCAACATATGCACACAACTAGAAGTCCCATAAATATTTCTTATACTTTATCCTGGTCCATAGTCTGCGAGGCCCCCCGCACAGTACAAACCTCCGAGTTTCTAGAATTTCTTCTTCAGATCTCCAGCAAATAAGATCCGAAGAAAGAATTCTAATTCCGAAATATCATCGGACTACAGTTTACCAAGTTACAACAGGTATACAGTCCATTTTTTGTTCTATATTACATTGTTATACCTTCCTAAACATTTTATTCTTTATATATATATATATAGATATGTATGTATAATCCCAGGTTAAAAATAACTTGAATAGGTTTTGTATATTCTTTCTCGTGGTTGATGAAATCATAGGAGATTTTTTTTTCAATATAACTAAATAAATATGGAGAAAATTGTGAAAAGAAATTGAGTAAGAAATTTATCCAGTATTGAATGCTTATGCATTCTTAATCCAGTATATAATTCTTATCTAAAATTTATCTTATCTATTTGAATTACGTATAAAAATTTGCCCTTAGCAGAAATGCGTGGTTCTATGAGCGAGAAGAAACGAAAATCTTTGCTTTATAATATTGTGAACCCATACTATTATAATGTTCTAAGATATTTTTTTCGTGAATCTACAGTTATAGTTCGGGATACTCAGGATAAGTTTTAAAAGAACAACTAAAATACTGCAATTTGTAACCATTCAGAAATTTTGGCCGAACATCATTAGACATGCAAAGCTGTGTCGATTGTGATGCTATAAACACATATATACGTACTTACACATATATTAGGGTATCATGTCAAGCGTCGTAGGACTATTAGAATTATAGAATTCTTTATGATTTCACTATGACAACATATGTCTTCATCGAAAGACATAGATTATATATGTATATTTTTCCTTCTCTGGACTTTTTCTTTCTCCTCTTTCCTACGAAGAGCTATGCATAAAGAAACCTCCCCCCCCCCCCCCGGGAAACAGCTGTCAGACTTGGAAAACCATATATTCACCCCTTTAAATTTCTGTTTCTTTGTATCCTGGGCAACTTTGCAGTGTTAATATATAAATATCTATATATTCATAAGTGAATATCTATCGTCGGAAAATGTTCAGACGAAACGTATATCTATATATGTATATATATATATATAAATTAGACATGATATATTTCTAAATCTCACAGAGAGACTTAAGCAACAGTGTTACGATAAAGTAGTTGTATACTGTCAGCTTAACGTGACAGTCCCAATAAGGGAATCATACAACTGCTATTTAGCCCTAGGAAGGTGGATCGCTTCCTGTCGGCCTAGACACATTTCCTGTATCCTTATGTTTACGAAGGGGAGACAAGCACCTTCACCCAGCCTAGCCTGCATTCAGAGACATGTTTCTGAGTTTTTGCTCGTCATCAGCCTGAAGTAGCATGACTAGCTGGCTGAAGATGCCTGTCAAGCTCTCGTAAACATATATAATTCGAGTGAAACACATTCACCGATTACACATAAGGACAGAGGAAATGTGTCAAGGCCGACAGGAAGCGGTCCAGCTTCCTAGGGCTAAATAGCAGTAGTATGATTACCTTATTGGGACTGTCGCGTTAAGTTGACAGTATAAAACTACTTTAAATATATATATATATATATATATATATATATATATATATATATATATATATATATATATATATATAGTTTTAGAGAAAATAACCAATTTTCAAGAACTTATCTATAAGGCTCAATTTAATTTTAATTTTTTATAAATTGATTTTAATTGAGTCTTTTACCTGTAATTTTGGATTTTGTCCCTAATATTATTATTATATATATATATATATATATATATATATATATATATATATATATATATATAGTTTTAGGGAAAATAACCAATTTTCAAGACCTCATCTATATTTTCAAGAACTTATCTATAAGGCTCAATTTAATTTTAATTTTTTATAAATTGATTTTAATTGAGTTTTTTACCTGTAATTTTGGATTTTGTCCCTAATATTATATATATATATATATATATATATGTGTGTGTGTGTGTGTGTGTGTGTGTGTGTGTGTGTGTGTGTGCATATATATATATATATGTATATATATATATATATATATATATATATATATATATATATATATATATATGTGTGTGTGTGTGTGTGTATGTGTGCATATATATATATATATATATATATATATACCTTTTTTATTAAAGCTGCAAAATCGCAAAATCTTAACAATGATCGCATACTACTCTACCTTTGTGATTCGTGTACTACACATGAGTTTCCATATTTCTCTGTATTCCATATGTATGCGTCTATGTTTGTAATTCGATATATGTATATTGGATTGCGTGATTTTCTAAATTGCGTTACAGTAAGGCTATACCTGTCTACATTTATTGTATAACACATATATAAAACCATGAATTGCCGTTCCTTCTAATGAACATGAACGCCGTCTCAGTATTGCATTATAATATTCTTAGATTGAATTAGTATTATTCTTTACCCACTGCAGAGATTTACAATTTGAAGCCATAAAAACGAGCATATATGGAGCACGACATTACAGTGACTGTCATTTACAAAAGAGTCTTATGCAGTAAACGATTGACATTAGTCCTAACGAAAGTGAAAGAATAACAAACGTGCGCAATGGGTTACATATATGAATTTGTATTCCTAGGTGGACATATATATATATATGCATGCACGTATGTATATATGTATGTATGTATTTATCTATCTATCTATCTATCTACTTACGTGTCTATGTATCTATCTATCTATCTATCTATCTATCTATCTCTCTCTCTATATATATATATGTATATATATATGTATATATATATATATATATATATATATATATATATATATATATATATATATATATATATATATATACATATACATATACATATATATATATATATATATATATATATATATATATATATATATATATATATATATATATATATATATACGTATATATGTATATACATCATTTAATACATGCATATATACATGCGAGTAAGTGTGTATGTATTATACTTAGTTGCAAATGTTATCACGAATGACGTGAGAGAATTGAAAACATGTATTGTAGCAGCATATTTAATAAGTCAAATTAGACGTAGTTAACCTATTGTTCCCTAAACGAAAACTTCGTGCTTGCATTAAAATCTTTGCTTCTGGCAGTCACCAAATAATTGCAAGAAACTTGACATGCCACAAAATATACCATTATGTACATATATATATATATATTTGTACATTTTTATACATATATATCTATAGACAAATATGTATATATATATATATATATATATATATATATATATATATATATATATATATATATATATATATATATATATATATATATATACCGTATACAATAACTTTACTCCAGGAACCGACATTTAATATATATGAATATAATTTTGTGATATTCACATATATAAGCGTATATGTACACACAAAAAGAGTAATAAATAACACACACTTTATATTTTCCATCACCCACCTTTGACATAGCAATCACATTCGGACAATCTTGTAACTACACTAAACAGACATTGTATAGCGACATTATACAGATAATATGCATTAGAGGGAACGAATTACCAGCTGTGATGCAGACACTCAGCAGATCTATGGTTCATAAAAATGAGCTAATTTGAACGAACGTAAATATTTTATCGGGGAAACTTTCATACTACAAGTATATATCTCACTCCTAACAAAGATGCTGTGTGTCACCTTCCTTTGTCAACTCGTTATTATATACGCGTATGTGCGCGTGCGTGTGTGTGTATTATATATATATATATATATATATATATATATATATATATATATATATATATATATATATATATATACATGGGTTGGATAAGATAATGGAAACACTGTAAAATTTCAAAAAAAATATTTTTATATGGGGTAGGACCGCCATTGGCAGTAATTACAGCTTGAAATCTTCGAGGTATGCACTCGTATAAAGTTTGAACTGTTTCCAAAGGAATTGTTGTACATTCTTCAGCTAAAACAGTCTCCAGTTCTTGTAATGATGACGGTGGAGTGTATCGACTTCTTACTCGTTTTTCTAAAATGCACCATAAATGTTCAATAATATTGGAATATGGGGGCTGTGGTGGTCAAATAAGATGTTCAACTTCACTAGAACGTTCCTCGTGTCATTCAGTAACAAATATAGCTGTGTGAATTGGTACGTTATCATCCTAGGATGAATTTGATGTGATAAAATGCTTAAATAGTCTTGACTATTAATTCGGCCATAAAGGGAACGCAATGAATCGGCGGATTTCCAAGACATAGCCCCCCCCCCCCCGATCATCTGAGTTAAATGCTTCTTTTCGCTGGTCTCTACACTATAGTCGGCCGGTGGTTGGACATAAAGTAAAGGATGACACGTCCGAGAAAATAACATTCTTTCACTGCTCTAGGGACCAGTTCTGTAGTTTTTTTCTCCACTCTAAACGCTTTACAACGTTTGTTTTTGAAGGTAGTGGTTTTCTGATTGCAGCCCTCCCGTGAAATACACACACACCCATACACAAACACACACACACACACACACACACACATATATATATATATATATATATATATATATATATATATATGCGGGCCTCTGTGCTTGTGTATCTATCAGTTTATCAATCCTCTCGCTACTTGTCTATCTATCTATCTATCTATCAATATATATATATATATATATATATATATATATATATATATATAGAGATAGATAGATAGAGAGAGAGAGAGAGAGAGAGAGAGAGAGAGAGAGAGAGAGAGAGAAGAGAGAGAGAGAGATAATACCTCTTGTAAGTAGTATAGTTTGTAGATAAGAATGCGTGAATTCAATACATGATTTACGTCGTATATTAGCTCTGCTGTGAAGTATAATTTACTTTCCGTCAGAAAACTTAATACAGTCGAAACTACTTTTCGGATCAACTGGGGATATTAATTGTGATAGACTGTCTTCCTGGACTACTGAAGGTCAAACTCGCGTTTCTTTAACGCAATACATAACTGATCAATATTTTACGCGCGTCTCTATTCGTGTGCATACGCGTACATTATATTGCGTAATCCGTTACATATATATACATACATATGTCTATGTGTCTCTGTGTTTCTGTGTCTGTTTATATATATATATATATATATATATATATATATATATATATATATATATATATATATATATATATATATATATATATATATATACATATATATATATATATATATATATATATATATATATATATATATATATATATATATATATATATACATACCGTATTTTCTGGTGTATAAGCCGCTGTTTTTTACCTGGGAAAATTATTGTGTGGCTTATAGAAAGGTGTTCCTAATGTGTGTATTTTTTATAAGTTTCAGGAGGAAAATAAATTATGTATGGAGATCGAATGATTCCACTGATTTTTTTTTGAGAGGAAAGGTCGGTCGGTGAACAACAAGAAAGACTACACAACATTGGTGCCCGGAAGTAAACAAAGCATATTTGTTTTGTTTTACCTTCATGTTTTGATAATGTTATTTTTAATCTAATAAACACTTTAATATTGACGAAATGCGTTTGTTGTTGATTATAGTAAGATAAAATTATAACAATAACAATAAATCTTATAGTTGTAAACTTGCACAAAAGTAATCATAATGCTCTTTGAAAGCACTAGAAACATAGTTTATTCACATTTGGTTGGCACTCCGTCGGTTACGACGTCGAGGGTTCCAGTTGATCCGATCAACAGAACAGCCTGCTCGTGAAATTAACGTGCAAGTGGCTGAGCACTCCACAGACACTTGTACCCTTAACTTAGTTCTCATGGAAATTCAGCGTGACACAGTGTGACAAGGCTGGCCCTTTGAAATACAGGTACAACAGAAACGGGAAGAAAGAGTGAGAGAAAGTTGTGGTGAAAGAGTACAGTAGGGTTTGCCGCCATCCCCTGCCGGAGCCTCGTGGAACTTTAGGTGTTTTCGCTCAATAAACACTTACAACGCCCAGTCTGGGAATGGAAACCGCGATCCTACGACCGCGAGTCCGCTGCCTTAACCACTGGGCCATTGCGCCTCCGCCTTATTCACATTTATTCGCTGTCTGAATCGCTGCTGAAACCCTCAAAATCTTCATCTTCTGTGTCTGAGTGGAACAATTCTACCAGCTCTGGTGTAAGGCGAGTGTCGAAGTTGACATGTGGATAATCGTTTTCAGTGTTGAAATTAGAGTCGGAGTCATCTGAAGGTAGTATCTCAGCTTTCTTGAAACCGTTGACTACACACGTCTTTGGTACGGACTTTGCTGCTGTAATTGCCCATGATGCAACTCCTGGACGCGATGCAGCGCGGAGTCTTCTTGTTGTTATGAATGATTCCCCCCCCCCCGATATCATTGAGGTCTGCCACTGCATTCTCATGTGCATCA
>NC_142939.1:16042478-16052478 GCF_046866305.1 Octopus bimaculoides | reverse complement strand
GTAGAGCGGAAATGGTTTGAGACTGGGGTGTCATTGCCAAGTCTAACGTCTCGGAGGCGTTCTGCGAACCGGTCAGCCAAGCGGCATCCCGTTTGACCGATGTAGAGAGAAGGACAGAAAGAGCAGGAAATGCATTAAATGACGTTGCTAGAAGTGCAGGTATATATATATATATATATATATATATATATATATATATATATATATACATATGTACTTTATTTGTGTATTAAGGCTATCATTGGGTTCTTCTTAGAAATAGCTCAACAATTTTTAAGCCTACCACATGGAAACATCTCTGTATGTGTATATATATATATATATATATATATATATATATATATATATATATATATATATATATATATATATATATATATATATATATATATATATATACATGTATATATATATATATACATGCATATATATATATATACATTGTCTTATCAACAATACATGTCAGAAACGAAATGACCATTTTTGCAATATCAACATCAAGTTTTGTGGCAATGCTTGTACTTTTCACGCATTGAGTGATCTTTACATTCACTTTTAAAAATACCTCTAACGATAATTCACAATTCAAATTGTAATATATTATCATGGAGCATATTGCGTCAGCTAACCATGTGTATTAAGTTTAATCGAGGAAATATTTGAATTGAAGAAGATATTTGAATTCAATGGATCGCAAATACGGGTATATAAGTGAAATTGACAGATCTTTTGGTTGAATTACGATGGTATTTTCAGGTGAATGGCGTTTAATTCCCTGTGTTGTACCACACTGAGATGAAATTAATGAAAGTTCCAAGAGCTTTAGGAAGAAATTCGAATCATGCGTCTCACCAAAAACATGTGCATTCAACCAACTGCAAGCGATATTGAGGAAAGTTTGTATAGAACTGAATAAAGAAAATAACTATAGTGGTAAAGCCTGACTAGAATATAAATCCCAGATGCTTTGTGTTTTATGGAGAACACTAAGAGGATTTTGCAGCACCAATATCTTAGCTGACTTCCAAAGAAATTTCATGTCTGCAGATTAGCTGAGCGACTGTGGAGTTCCTTGTTATTTCAAAAACCTCAACTTCTACACAAGTGAATTTTTAAACAGAGCTTTGTTTAGAGGAAAATGGCTCCATACGGGTTTTTTTAAGGGATAATCCTCATATTGTACCCATATATACAAATTGCATTGGGAATCCTTATGGAATTATTCTAGGTTGTCCTTCATTCTTCCAAATTAAAAAGTATTTGTGGATTCATAGTCTGTGGGGATCATTTAGTTTAGTATTTTTGTTTTCATAGGTAATCTAATTAGGCTTAGACTATACTTAAATATTGGTGTCTAGTTTTGTGAAGTTCTGTGGCATTTATAAATAAGGGCCTCAACATGAATTATGTAGAAAAGAGAGGATGAAACCCATAAACTGTCCGCAGTCTTCTACCCTATGTGAAAGGCCTCGCCGAAAAGAGCCTCAACAGTGCTGTTATTTATGCTGTTATTGGAAATAGCAAACGGAAATGGGAAGGGTAATTTATCTGATGGGGCTTCAAATAAAGTGATTTCTATTTGTAGTTAAATGGCCTTGTGGTTTTACAATTCCATAAAACTCAAAGCCAAACGATGTTAATTATCAGAGTTTGTTCATAGAACAATGACTGCTTCCCTCAGGTTAAGTTTATGTAATTATATGCATAATAGAATATTGGACAGCGTAGTTTTGTAGAAGCCAAGAGGGAAAATAAAATTTTACACAACACATAGTACATACAGAGGGAAATTCTGTGGAGGAATAGCTAATCCCTTTTCTCTAGATTACACACTGATCTTTGTTTCTCTTTTACCTCTCTTGCTATCTACGGTTATCGATATAAATCTTCTAACAAACTTTACCTCATTATTCTCTTTAATACATGTGTCATGAATGGGGGCTTTCTCAAAGCATAAACGTATATATGTTCAAAAGCATGCAATTAAATTAGTCATTAGTCCACAATGGTGATATGCCTCTGTGTGGATTCCTGTTTACTCCCAAACTGTTACATACAACATTTCGACATATTTCCCACGATAATGGTTATAATAACATACTGCATTGCTTTGAAACTCATGTTTTCATTAAATACATGAGCAGGCGTGCGTGTGTAGTGCATGTGTGTGTGTCTACATCTATGTGTCCGTATATATTTATGTACATATATGTGTATGCATGTATATATATATATATATATATATATATATATATATATATGTATTTGTTTTAAACGTTTTAGGAAAATGACGCTACGAAAATTAAGGTATTATTGATTGGTCTCAAAATGATACAGTATAGTGTTATTCTTTGTCAATTATCAAGGATTCCAATCTGAAATGCACAGGGTTGTCTGATTGATCAATAAAATATAGACAATTTCAAAGTCGTAAAAACCGTCTTGCAAAGCCTGAAACGTAGGCGTCAACAATTAGGCTGCTGCGGGTACTTTATTGAACACAGTGCAAATGTGCTTTTGGGCTGTAGGGATGGGTGTGGTGTAAGGAGTGAGGATGTACATTAAGAAGTACAGATATTTGCCCTGACCTCTTTAGTTCGCCGTGTTATGTTGATGCTAAGGGAATTTGTATTTGAAATAGTCGCAATTTCGATTGCGGAGTTTGAACCAAGAAAATAGCATCTTGTCTCAACTCGGCAAACATCTCATGGTTGAAAGAATTTAGATGTTAGATTGTTACACTTATTTTGTTTAAGGGTACACGCGCCTATAGATCAGCCAACCGCTTATAATTTAATTCAGTGGGTTGTTAGTTCAGCTGATTAAATAACACAATGCTCATCGTCTTAATAGATGGAGGCCCATCCGCATTACGTAATTATATTTGCCAAGATCACCGAAAAACTTTCATTAATAAGTTTAGGTTATAGAAAATTAATTCCCCAGATATAAATAATCGCATGAAGTCATAAATAAAATATTAAGCTGCAGATTTTTTCTACAAAATTCTACTTAACAATAATTCAGCGACAACTCTAATTATCGCATTTGTATTATTTATATTTTATCAGCTTCGATTAATATTACTTAATTGGAAATCAAGTCAGCCATTTTGAGGCAATTTCAACTTTTGGGTAGTTTTTGGTAAGTTTTCATGCTTTTAAATAAGATTTTTTTTTATCAAACTTTACGATAAAAATTTCATTAATTTTGAAAGCTTATATATTAAGCAGAATACATTTTAGCAATTTAATATTATCAGAGATATTTCTTAATATCTTATCGTTTACTGTAAATACCAAGTGACTCCACGCGTGAAAGACAATGAATATTGGAATCTAGTTTCTAAAGTATTACTCATATGAAATGAAATCAACATCATATATATATATATATTGCATATGCGTATATGCACTTGTGTATGTGTATCTTGGTGTGCGTGGGTGTGCTTTTTTGCATTTCAAGGTGTATATGTATCCGTAAATGTGCGCTGCATTGTTGATGTCATCAATGTATCAGTTGTAGATTAAAGCAATGAAACGACCAGAGCTCGTAGCTGATTAAGGCTATGTTTTCGCCTCTCGCTATCACATGGTTATGTCGTTTGCTCTAACCACTGATGTATTATGTGTGTATCGGTACAACATCATGCATATGTATCATATTTTCAAACACAGATTAAATGAGATTATCAAATGAATTACAAGAAAAAATCTCCCTCTACGTAGATCTACATGTTAACAATAAGCCATGGAGGTAATTCCGACATCAACTGCTCTGAATTCTGTACTTGACGAATATTGCGGTTGGGAGTGTACTTTTTCTTTCGAGGGAAGTGGTGAAAGCAACCACCACATTTCGATCCCCAGAAGAGACAAATTCCAGTCATATTTTCCAATGATCACGTACGTTCACACCTAAGTTAAATATATTTATGCTACATAACGGGTTATAACGCTTATTTGATATCCACACAAACCACATGTATATATATATATATATATATATATATATATATATATATATATATATATATATATATATATAGAGAGAGAGAGAGAGAGAGAGAGAGAGAGAGAGAGAGAGAGAGATACAGATATATGTGTGTGAGTGAGTGTGCGCGTGTGTGTCTTTGTGTTTAGATATAGTTTATTGAAACTTAATATTTCTCTTGTCATCGAGTTTCATGCCTCTGCGAGCTTTAGGTGAGATCTCATCATGTGTTCTCGTATCTGTTAATTGGTTTGCTCCTTGAGTTTCTGCATATGCCCTAATTGGTTTGGTTATATTTATCTCTTATTTTTGAATAGGTTCATGCGGTGTCTATGTATATTTTGGGGTTTATATGAAGTGTGTTGTTTCATTTTTGGCATTTATCAGTTACGGAGCGATTTTATATATAGATATACATATACATACATTCATGCATACATACATTAGCATATTTTGATTGCCTCGATAACGGAAGAGATGCCGGAGCAGGTTTCCACCCCGACATCCGAAACTCGGAGTTTTATCATGGCAACCGAATAATTGTCACATTATATATATATATATATATATATATATATATATATATATATATATATATATATGTATGTATGTATGTATGTATGTATGTATGTATGTATATATGTACATGTTTGTATATACACATATATGTATGTATATACATGTTTATTTATTTATGTACATATATATATAGTTGGAATTTACAACCAAACAAAACAAAAGACGAAGACGGGTGTGTAAACAACAAACAGATGTATAAGTTTAACGCTCGGGAAGTGAGAAAGTCTTTTACATTTCGAGCATACGCTCTTCAACAGAAAGGTTCGCAGAAATAAGCAGATAGAAAATGAAAAAGCTTTAGTGGCTAGCGATCAATTGATCAATTATGGCCGAAAAGAAGTGGTCCGACAGGAGAGCTAGGAAGAAGATGAGATAAAAAAGTAGTGGTGATCGCAACACGAACTTTGCGTGCGTGTTATGAGAGCGTGTGTGTGTGCGTGTGTATGAGACCGTATATGTGCTTGTGGATAGAGGCTGGTGAACTTAACGTATTCGTGTGTGCATGTGTACGTATGTGTGTGTGTGTATGTGTATGTGTGTGTGTGTGTATGTGTGTGTGTGTGTGTGTGTGTGTGTGTGTGTGTGTGCGTGTGTGTGTGTGTCACGCTTTACGTGACGGCTGATAGCTTTCAAAAACGGTGAATCTCTTGTGCTTGATATACATACTACGAGTTCAATGTTCTTACATAAATGACCTATATAAGGTAAAATATAGTTTTTATAGCAACCAGTTGTTATACATAGTGGTATCCTTTCGGTGTATTGCGTACACTACTTCTCTGTTATTGGCAAATAAAATATTTGGAAAAGCTACTCAGTCAACATTCTAATAAAAACGAAATGATATATGTAAATATACGAGTATTTCCAATCTTATGCAGACCATTTGCAGTATTCTTCCACCATATTCATGTTATTAGCAAAAGCAGTATTTTTGGTATTTTTTATATACATTCTTGTTCGTTCGATTCTTTTTTCTTTTGGTTCCAACTTTTGCCAATATCACGCCGTTCTGTTTTTGGAATATATTATTTTTCCCTGGACAACTGTCACACTCATGAACATATTCAAAAATCTATTCATATTTACTGTGTTTCGCTTTTTGTTTGTTTGTTTTCTTTTTCTCCTGTCTGTGTGGTAAAAATCAGAGACATGACTAATCTAGGAAAACAAGACGAAAATATGAATTGATATTTGAAATCTGTCATTTCATCACCTTGAGGATACAAACACCAGGAATCACATCTATTGAGTTGAAGAAATAAATCATATTTCTCAAAGTCTATGTATTGTTATTTTGACTGTAAGTTCATTGAAAATATTGACATGTGGAAATTTGGTGTGTACGACACAATAGTTATTCCACATGTCCATCTCCATGGCACCAAATTTTGAGAATAGTGTTCGCCTGTCAATTCAAAATAAAATGAATAAAATGAGGAGCCGTACTTGTTGGTAATACAGATACACAGCAACATTGATAAGGGCCAATGTCTAAACCATATGCCAAAACCAAGACCAACGTTATTTTATCTTTAAACATGAAAAGGATTGCTGTATCGAACCATCACTGGACACGGTTGATTGACTTTGAACTAAGAATCAAGTACAATCAAAAATTACACTCTTCAAAGTATTCGATCCGGTACATAAATTTTGTTTTCTTCTTCTTCTTCTCCTTCTCCTCCTCTTCCCCTTCTTCTTCTTATTATTATTCTTCTTCTCCTCCTCCCCTCCTCCTCCTCTTCCTCTTCTTCTTCTTCTCCTCCTCCTCCTTCTCTTCCCCTTCTTCTTCTTCTTCTTCTTCTTCTTCTTCCCCTTCTTCTTCTTCTTTTCCTTCTTCATTTCTGCTGTATGCCTCTTCACCTTCTGCTCTTACTTCTCCTTTCTCTCCATTTTTTCTCCTTTTTCTATATCTTCTTCATCTTGTCCTTGAAATCTGTATCCCTCCAGCTCCGCCTCCTCCTCTTTCTTCTTCTTCTTGTCTTTCTTGTCTTCCTTCTTTTTTAACCGTCTCCTCCTTCCTTTTTCTCTCTTCCTCCTCCCCCTCTTCTTCTTCGTCCTCTTTTTTCTTCTCGCCTTTGTTGTCTTTCTTCTCTTTTAAGCATCTCCTCGTTCCTCTTTCTCTCCTTCCCTTCCTTTTTCTTCTTGTTCTTTTTTTATTTCTTTTTAACCATCCCCTTATTCCTCTATCTCTCCTTCCCCTCGTCCACCTCCACTTCCTCCTCCTCATCCTCCTCCTCATCCTCATCCTCCACCTTCAACTTTTCTTAACTTCAAAATTCATATAAAACATCGTCTGAACGAACGTCTTGAACAATCATATGGCGGGGTAAAAATTTACTTCACATACAGTGATATATGTCAAGAAAACTCGTGAAGGTGATAGAAGTTATTGAGTGCCAATATATAACATTTTATTTGAGGTGTAAAACATAGTTACGTTTATGTGGTTTAGGCCTGTCAGCTACATTGGAAGCGTACCTGCAGTGAGGGAGAAACGGCGTTAAAAGTTGAGGGAGAAAATAAATCTGGTTTTAACACCAAAACAATACAGATATTTTCTTAATTAAATAAAACCATGCTCATTCTCACCTAGCCACATACATTCGAGCATACACAAAGATTTAGCCACATTCACACAGAGAATGTACACATACATATATATATTTATACATGTGTGTTTATATATGTATATATATATATATATATATATATATATATATATATATATATATATATATATATATATATATGTGTGTGTGTGGGTGTGTGGGTGTGTGTGTGGGTGTATGTATATGTATGTATTAATATATATGTATTTACATATATATATACATATATATATATGCATATGTGTGTTTGTGTGTGTGCGTGTGTGTTTGTGTGTGTGCGTGTGTGCGTATATATGTATATATATAAGTATGTATATATATATATATATATATATATATATATGCATATATGTGTGTGTGTGTGTGTGTGTGTGTGTGCGTGCGTACAAAATGCGTGTGTGTGTGTGTGTGTGTGTCTGCGCGTGCGTACAGAATGCGTGTGTGCGTCTGTGTACAAATTAAATGGAATGTTTGTGATACGTACGTTAAATTACCAACTGAACTGATGTCTGCTAGGAAACAGGTTTCTACTCCCCAGCGTAGACCTCATGTCTCTACAAACCAGAGAAAAACACTGTTTCAAGCAGATATCTTTGAGGAAGCGGCATTTAATTAAAGAAACCATCGTCCTATTCATGAAGTACGGTGTACGCTTTAAGACTGGGTAACAACGATTTTTATTCTAATAAATGAGATACGTTCTATTTTATTTCCCAGGAATGTCGAATATTATTAGATGCCACTAAAAGAATACGCGGGAAATACCTGGAAAATAAAGGTTTCGGTAATCCTACATAAAGTTTCTCCCATCACATTTAAAATGTTTTATTTGAAATGGTGTAGAGACATGATTATGTGTTTAAATATTTTGCTCTGCTATCACGTGGTTTAAGGTTCAAATCTACTTCACTTCGGGGACGACCAATATCTCTGAATGAATTTGGTAACTGGATAGAAGACTGCTGAGTATGTGTGTGTGTGTGTGTGTATGTCTTTGTTTTTGCGTTCGTGCCTATTGCTGCTTGACCACGTCTAGATAGGAAAACCTATCTCAAGGTTTTCCCCGTTCTTATCGTTTTAAAATATCTATTGTGGATGTAGATCTTATGCCAGCCTTTAAAATATATGAACTGGGGTCGACTTATTTGTCTAAACCCTTTAAGGGCTCCAATGACTAAAGCAAGTGAAATATCGAAAACAAGTTCATTATTAGAGATTCTTAAAATCTATTTGCATTTATATATATATATATATATATATATATATATACATATATAAAGAGAGAGAAAGAGAGAGAGAGAGAGAGAGAGAGAGAGAGAGAGAAATAGATAGATAGAGAAATAGATAGAGAGAGAGATAAATAAGCATATATAAATATATAGATAGATAGATAGATAGATAGATAGATAGATAGATAGATAGATAGATAGACAAACAAATGTAGTGTGCAATAAGAATTCTACCATCTACTTTTTAAAATCTCTAATTAATTTTGAACTTTCTTCTGCATTTCTGTATTATAAACACTGGACATTAGTAGCGTGAGCCGTATGGAGACCGCATTCTCATTTTTGTTTTTCAATTGCTCCCGCTTTCTGTGATGATCTAGCGCTAAACTGATCCGCGCGTGCGTGTGTGTCCACGCGTGCGTCTGTGTGTTGACATCATTCATGAACCTATCCAAGTGGACATGACCGAAAATAACTTAGAAATAAGATCTCATGTATTAGAATGTTTGTTTAATCCTGGACCGAGTTGTCCAAGATTGGTTTGAAAGTCCAGTCCAGACTGGGGCGAACCATACAGAAACTAACATCTTTTGATAGACACTTATCCATCTATTCTATCCAATGTATTGAACACCACATCAGATAATGTTTCCGCGATGTAATATATATATATATATGTGTATAAATTGAGAAAAAGGCACTATTTTATGTTAATATTTGGTTATTTCTAAACTGCTAAAAACTCGTAGGTGAAACAAAGATTCTTTTCTTATATACGAAAGACAAATTTCCAGTGAGACAAAAATGAAGTTAATGATCTAGTTGTCCGTTTTGTTATAGGCTAACTTGTTAAAGACAGCGTATTCAAAAATATTTAAGAATGTAAGTAAATAGCGTAAAATGGTCACGATTTTCTTGGAAGTAAACTAGCTGAACATCGTGAAGCATTGACTGAAAAATGCTTCGGGCCAATCAAGAATTACGTTGCAGCATGTTCCTTAAAATGAAATTTCTTCATTCTCACTTTGGAAGTTTTTACTATGAATGCTGTGGGAAAATTAGTTATAAGGATACAGTAAATGTTCCATAGGACAATGTTCCAGTACACTCCGATGTGAATAGATAGAATACCACTCAAATACTGAGGGAGATCATTTTGTGTTTTTATTTATCTGTTCGTATGTCTACCTGTCTGTCTATCTCTCTCCCCTCCTCTCCCTCTCTATCTCTCTCTCTCTCTCTCTCTCCCTCTCTCTCTCTCTGTCTCCCTGGGATCGATATAATCGACTTAATCCGTTTGTCTGTCCTTGTTTGTTCCCTCTGTGTGTAGCCCCTTGTGGGCAGTAAAGAAATAGGTATTTTGTCTGCGTTTACGTTCTGTGTTCAAATTCCGCCGAGGTCGACTTTGCCTTTTATCATTTCGGGATCGATAAATTAAGTACCAGTTGCGTATTGGAGTCGATGTAATCGACTGGCCCCTCCCCAAAAATTTTCGGGCCTTGCGCACACACAAGCTTTCCTTTCGAACTCTATTCACTAATCATAAATAGGCTTCTTATTGCACATCGTTAGCTACTGGTAAAA
>NC_142939.1:16002478-16037478 GCF_046866305.1 Octopus bimaculoides | reverse complement strand
ACGCCATACACAGCAAATCAATTTTTTCTACATCTGATCATTATTTATGCAAAGATTTCATTTTTATTAATTTCACAATATATACAGAATTTTTCGGTGAATTTATAAAGAACAATAATAATAATATATTGTATTGATTTTAAAGGAAACACACTTGTGGATTTTTGTGTGTAAACAAATTATAATACATGGATGTGCGTAAATATATTATGAACTTCTTAAGTAGGCACAAACTTAATGTTTGCGAGTGAAACAAAATGTCGGTTGGGTCGAATTTGCTATTTATAATAACGTAACATTAACGCACAAATCTGCTCAATTTGAAGAAAGAGTAAAAATCGGTCCTGATAACATGGAGGTCAACAGAGGTGAGATTTCACACCAGACATTAAAGGGACGTTTCTGTCACTTCAACATTCCACAATTTGTGTCATGGGGGTAAGTTTTCTAACATAGGTAAAAACCCAGAGGTTTGGAGGGAACGGAAAGTTAACTACATCTACCCCTAGTACTTTACTTGATTTCTACTTTATTTTATCGGTTGTAGAAGGAAAGACAGTTAAAGTCGTTTTGGGCAAGATTTCAACACAAAACAAAGAATGTAACTAAAAAGTGACAGGCATTTAATCTGTTGCTATGCCGGTTCTGCTATAAAGAGCCCTCCAAATCAGTGAAACTTATTCAACAGGAAACATTCAATTAAAAATAATGGATTGAATTATTTCCGACAGTTTACAATCTTCATTAACTGCATCATTTGCTATCCGTTGCTGCTTGCAATATCTTTGCAGTAATCTCGCATAAAATATATATTCTTTCCAGTACAATACAATATTTTGTGCCAATCCAATGAAGGATCCTTGAGATTTGAGGAGATTTGTCAACTAACATCAAGACAACATCCGTGCTAATGAAGCATGTACCAACTTTAATAATGATAATAATAATAATAATAATAATAATAATAATAATAATAATAATAATAATAATAATAATAATAATAACAACAACAACAACAACAATAAAAACAATAATAATGATAATAATAACAACAATAATAATAATAACTCTTTTTACTATACTACCAGGACTCAAATATAGGAGGAGTGTTTAGTCTGCACCTATTTTATCGCCCCGAAAGGACGAGAGGTAAAGTCGAACTCAGCGGCATTTGTTTCAATAATAATAATAATAATAATAATAATAATAATAATAATAATAATAATAATAAGTTTGGCAACAACAACAATAATGATTTCAAATTTTGGCACAAGGTCAGTAAGTTTGGTGGGGGTAGGGGATAAGTCGATTACATAGACCCCATTGTGCAACTTGTACTTATGTTATCGACCCCGAAAGATGAAAGGCAAATTTGACCACGGCAGAATTTGAGCTTAGAATGAGAAGTCGGACGAAATGCCGGAAAACATTTTGCTCGGAGTGCTAAAGATTCTACCAGTAATTAGCAAATGTATTTCGTATTCGGTCGAGCTTCATAGAAAAATAACGTCATAGCTGATTATGTTTACTCTTTCACTATTTTACTCTTTTACTTGTTTCAGTCATTTGACTGCAGCCATACTGGAGCACTGCCTTTCAGTTGAGCAAATCGACGCCAGGACTTATTCTTTGCAAGCCTAGTACTTATCCTATCGGTCTTTTTTGCCGAACCGCTAAGTTACGCAGACGTAAACACACCAGCATCGGTTATCAAGTGATGTTGGGGGAACAAACATATACCCACACATATATATATATATATATATATATATATATATATATATATATATATATACATATATAAGACGGGCTTCTTTCAGTTTCCGTCTAGAAAATCCACTCACAAAGAATTGGTCGGCCTGAGGTTATAGTAGAAAACACTTGCCCAAGGTGCCACGCAGTCGTACTGAACTCAGAACCATGTGGTTGGTAAGCAAGCTACTTACCACACAGCCACTCACGATTTTGAATCTTGCCCAGGTCCGATTTGTTTTTAATTATGACGTCGATTATATAGGTATTGAAATCGATATTTCTTAGAAAGGAACATTGGAATAGGGTCACTAAATCGACTGAACTAACTTCATTATAATTAGTTTACCAATTCCATACAGAAAGAATTTTTTTTTTAAATGACTTTAACTTTTAAATGCAGACTTAAAGAACTACAACAAAGTATTGAGTACTGCTACTTCGCGATACTTTTCTATACCGGGATGTTAAAGGATATGACTAAAAAATCGATTAAATTGCTAACAATTCATTAATGTTATTTATTATGAAATCCCATGCTAAACGCAGCGAACTGGCATAATCGATAGCGAGTCAGACAAACTGCTTTATCGACATTCCTTTTGCTTAATATTCTGAGTTCAAATTAGGATTTTCTTTTATTATTTCGGGATCGATAAAACAGCACTATTTGAATTTTGGGGTCGATCTAATTAACTTATTCTGTCTTTTAAAATTGCCGACCTTGTACCGAAATTTGAGACCGCTATTTGGTCCGTAATGTTAATTCACAGGTATTCTAAGTTCTGAACTCAGTCTGCCAAGATACATAACAAAGCACCACACTGCATTTAATATCTCGTGATATCGTTTTAGCTATTCCAACACTCTTTGTTGGGGTAATTATTGTTTGAGTTTCAAACATTATCGATTTACTACTTTTGGTATCAAACTAAATCTAAAGATACTTTAGTTCGGTTAAACCGCTAATGCTTAACAAAGTGGCATTAACGTCTCCATTCTTATATTTCCTACAACTTAAGCCAAACGTTTTTGAGTGTATTCAGAAATAGACCAGCACCATAAACTGATTACTGCAAGAGATAAGCACAAGGAAATAAGGGGATGACGAAAGGGTTTCAATTTCTTGTGATTGCCTTCTCAAAAATAACTGGAATTTACATTTCAAGTTTCAATATCACCATAGTCAATCTTTGCTTTCAGCACCATGGTGGGATTGATAAATTAAGAACTGATCAAGTACTGGAGTTTATATAATCGTATATATTCGCTGCAAACAATACCTTTAAAAAATGGTTAGTTGAGAAAATAGAGCTTTGGATAAAATCTATTACAGTATTTTCGTTACAGTGGTTTCAGTTCCATGTTCACATGCTTCAACGTATGCAGTGATTTTTATTCCACTAGCTTGAAGTTATAAATTGTAAATCAGAAATAAGAATACAAATAACTTAGTGCGTATGACCTGTGCTACGTCTCTTTTGTATAACAATTCCTCTCTGTATTATAAACAGAAAACAATGAGGATCTTGAGAAATCAGCAGAATAACAAAGAGCTAGAAGAATGTTAGTTAGATAGAAGGCAATGAAGCGACAAATACTTTCAGGGAACCTGAATAGACTGGCATCATTTTATTTATCATCTAAACAGATGAATAGTTGCTTCTTATACACCGTGTAAGATAAGTGAATCTAGGTGACGTTTGGAGAGAAAAGAGCTGTGTATTAAAGATGGATATCTTGCGATTAACTGGGAAATGAGAGGATTCTATTGTAACCCAAATATAGCCTCAACTATTGGAAAGATTATTCCGATAAATATTTATTTAGTTTATCCATTAAGAATAACTCGAACTACGAATAAGCTAACAATGATCGAAAGACAGTAAACGATTTCTAGAATGTAGTACAAAAAGAGAATAACGATTGGCGTTAATTTATACAGGCATGTATTTTAATTAAATTTGGCTTGCATAGCAGGCGACTCGCGAAATCCTAATTAAAGATTTTAAACACTTTGTTATTAAAGTAAATTTTCATTAAGAATATATTCAGCATATTTTCCGGAAATTTTATCAATTTTTCAAATCTAGGCAAAATAACTATGATATTCGTTATGCAAATTTTTTTCATTAATTAAATAAAGCTGTGTCTAATGACAAAGAGTCACCACTATATGGGAAAAGAGATTCATTTGAATAACTCGAAGTACAACATATATATGCATTCAAACATACACACGCACGCACAAACGCACACATATATATTGCGACAAAGCTCTGAAAAGAGAGAAAGAGAAAATAAAACGAAGCGTATGACGCTACAAGTAACACGTAGAAAGACAGTAAGACATGTAGATGTGTGTGTGTGTGTGTATGTGTGTGTGTGTGTGTGTGTGTGTGTGTGTGTGTGTGTGTGTGTGTGTGTGTGTGTGTATGTGTGTGTGTGTATGTTTAAACGCGTGTGCGTATTATACTTAGAGCTATTCAATAATGAAGGCTCTGAACAAACCTTTTTAAAATTCCTTTTAAAATCATACCACAAAAAATACGAATAAATTGTCAACTTTCTGTCTCAAAGAAATATGCTGGTAAACTGTTTCAACAAGAGTGACATCTATTAATTGCAACCCTTAAAAAGAACGAGAAACTAAACTCAGCTAGAAATAGGACCAGGATCATATAGAACTCTATTCTATACGAAGGAGTGCTGAAATATTCTTGGCTTTGGATAAAAGAAAATACCAGAGGACCAGTTAATTATGATTTTATTCAACATACGAGTATTCTCCTCACTTATTGCAGCAGTCCTTCAGTTTTTCTAAACTCTGTAAAAGAACTCGGAAGGTTGGACCTCCAACCAAGCCTTTCGCGACACCCATAAAGTCAGGAACTTTTCAGCGACTTGTAGTTTCCTATTAGCTTCCATGTAGCTATTATAAATTATACATTTTTGTTGTGACATGTAATATCTCCATGATTTTCTGTAGAAGATAAATTCAGCTACAGTAACTTTATATTCATGTATACAAATATTCATATTATTGACTAGGAGTGTTTAGTTCGTTACAGATAGCCTTCACTAGCCATAGTTGTCTAGACATATAGTATTAAAAATTCTCTGGAATGTTATGTATAACCGTAGCCGGAAGAAGAAAAAAATCATGAAAATAATAATGCGACTGAAATAATATCGTACGTAGCTACTTACATGGGAAATGTGCAAAACACAATTAAGAAGCAACATCTTCATCCGATGTTGTTTATTGCAAAGCATTGTAGAATATCCACTTCATGTTTTCTTAATGGCAGACAACAATACACGTGTAAAGATGTGTAAGTCTGTTAAGGAGGTATTGTATTTAACATTATTGTTAATATATTGTTTTTCTTTTTCCTTATCGGAGCAAACGACCAAGCTACCACTTCATTGGTTCACTACGATTAAACTGAAAAGTGGAAATAGCTAGTGCCGTTGGCTCAAATATTATATTCCATTGTATTGAACATATCCTTCAAAAAATTTGATTAACGCTCACGCTGTTTAATAGCCAGGCAGAAATTTGTCGTAATAAATGCCTTGCTTTTTATTTAATGTATTCATTTTCCTCTGCGTCCCAAATCTATTAACATTGACTTCCTTTTCTTCTTTCTAAGATTCATAAAAAAGAGTAAATATCAATTCTTGAGATCGGTTTCTTTCCCAACATCAAAACATATCTCCTTAAATAAGCCCGTTTTTATTTGTATAAAAATTTAAACGCCATTTACTACAAAACTTCGTTTTCTCATTGAAGCTGCTTCACTTTTAATTTCCTTTGTGTCATTTATACCCACGGGTCTATATGCGGTGTATTGCTTAGGAAACTTGTAAAGAGAAATGAACCAATAATACTGAGATGAAATTAATAGTGCTTATACAATTGTAGACACCTCATAATCAGCTGTCACTTTCCTTGGAGAGATTTTTAAGCATTACGAGCATTATACAAAGTATGCAAGGGAGATATTTGACTGCTATTGTTATCAACAAAGACAGTAAAACGTGAAGACATTCGCGAGAGGAATTAATATCGAATCTTTCAAAATTCACAATTCAGTGCAGTAAACGGTTTTAGTATTGGTCCTCTTCAGACAGTTTATAATTTGAGGCCCGTGTTCAGGGACAAACATCTACCTCGTCGATCGATCTGCTAATCAAGGTAGCCAAATTCTTTTAATTTCATATTGTGTAGCATTTAAAACACGTCAGGCCGTACATTGTACCAGTAACAACAATGGCTGTCACTGTTAACAAGCTTTTGAGAAATTCCCCAGGCATTTCAGAGAAATATATGTGATTTGTGATGAAATGATGGCAGATAAAACTTTACTGGCTTTATGTATTCATAAATAATATAATTTTTTAAAATTGTGACCAACTTTCAATGTGGTGGCCTATTCTTTTACTTGTTTCACTCACTGTACTGCGGTCATGCTGGAGCACCATCTTGAAGGGTTTTAGTCAAACAAATTGACCCAGGGTTTTTGTTTGTACTTATTCTATCTATATCCTTTGCCGAACCGCTAACCTATGGAGACGTAAACACACCAACCCCGGTTGTCAATCTGTGATGGGGGAACAAACACTGACACAAAGATACACGCATACATATATACACACACACACACACACACACACACACACACACACATATATATATATATATATATATATATATATATATATATATATATATATATATATATATACATATATATATATATATATATATATATATATATATATATATATATATATATATATATATATATCATAAATATAAGGGATTAGCAATTGAGTTGCTTCTCCAACATACTGAAAATTCAGAAACAGCAGTCAAACAACTACTGATTCTAAACTACAAATTTTTCTCTAAAATGGATGGCGATATTTATGGCACACATAGAACAAAAAACCGGAGGGAAAAGCACAAACAAAACAAGCCTTTAGTTAATTGGCTACGAATCGTTTCATGGTTAAGCGAACGAAAACTTCACTATTCCAATCTTCAGCCCAAATATTCTGATAAATTTGAAAGTGTCTCTAAAAAAAATTCACGGTAATCCTTGGCCATGCTTTTTTTCATACGGGACTATTTGTGGCGCACATGGAGTGGATTTCTTTGGGGTGGGACGCCTGAACTCGCTAGCCGATGAATTCGTAAGTGCCTTTCTTATCGTTGATTTTTGGTGTCGCATGGCCAAGGATTACCGTGAATTTTTTTTAGAGACACTTTCAAATTTATCAGAATATTTGGGCTGAAGATTGGAATAGTGAAGTTTTCGTTCGCTTAACCATGAAACGATTCGTAGCCAATTAACTAAAGGCTTGTTTTGTTTGTGCTTTTCCCTCCGGTTTTTTGTTCTATGTGTGCCATAAATATCGCCATCCATTTTAGAGAAAAATTTGTAGTTTAGAATCAGTAGTTGTTTGACTGCTGTTTCTGAATTTTCAGTATGTTGGAGAAGCAACTCAATTGCTAATCCCTTATATTTATGATGATAAATGGTCTTACCGATAAAGGTTTATTTCATACTGAACTACTTGGCAAAATTGTTAATTGTTAATTCTATTATTAATTGACGATTCCCTGCCCTCATTTCTTGTATATTATATATATATATATATATATATATATATATGTATATATATATATATATATATATATGCAGCGGGCGTCTTTTAGTTTCCTTCTACAGAGTCAACTCACAAGGCTATAGTAGAAGACACTTGCCCAAGGTGCCACGCGTTGGGACTAAACCCGGAACCATATGGCAATAATATATTTCTAAATCTCTGAGAGGGATTTATGCAGTAGCAGCACGATAAACGGTGTTTCCTATGGCTAAATAACAGTAGAATTCTTCCCTTTTATGGGACTGTCACATTAATTTGACAACATACTATCACTTTACCGGAACCGTATGGTTGGGAAGCAAGCTTCTTACCACACAACCACGCTCGCCTCTATACAAAAATACTTTTTATGGGAAAATTTATTATTCTGGTTGGCTTTTATGTGAATAGGAAAAAATCTAATTTTCTGTATTGAGAATCAGCTCAGCTGCAATACTTTTGAAGCCCCTCCTATACAAAATGGAACATTCTTGAGTATAACACTCGAGCCATATGTGAAAAAGAACTGACTTTGTGCTCACGTCACACACCCAGCTTTCAAATATAATATCATACTACTGCGTTAAAATTATTTGAGCCATTCGACATGTTTTGTCCATTTAAGATTTCTGGGGGTTTTTTTTTAGGAATATTAACTAGTTTCAAAATTGTAGAATGTTATCCCTAATTCATGTATATATTAGATCTGAAAGTATAATTAGCTCATTTACATATTCAAATAAGTATTGAACTTGTTGCTATTGCAAATTATACAGCTTAGCCCAAGTCCTTGCGAACACCAAGTTTAAATCAGTGAGGAGTTGCTCACATAATTTGTGTTATCTCATTTGTGCATAGTAATGAGCTCTATTTGTTCATTATCCAATCTTCCATACATTTGGGGAGGCAGAAATATTTTACATTTTTAGAGGGTTTGCTGTAGAAAAACGCAATAAATAACGTATTTCATTTGTTTATAAATTGAAAAGAACATGGCACCCATTCTGCATTTTAGTTTATTTATACACAAAGACTATAAAATTAACAGTGAACTGACAATGTTTAACCAAATTGCATTTCAATACAGGTTCCCCGTAATCAAATTAACAACAGAAACTTTACGCCATATGCATAATTTTTCAACTATTCATAAATACAAAATACACGCATATCGAATCTCCTCCATTTATAATAAATATGATTGAATTCGTCGAACCTAATTCTATAACTTAAATCATATACTAAATATACTTGTGTGTGTCTAAGTGTGTGTACGAGTGTCTATTCCACGATACATAAAGCAAGCATCAAGTGAAAAATAATTAAAACCCTGGACAAACACCATGTATCTTTTTGGGTATTAAATCCCGCTCTAGTTAATTATGTCTTCCATCCTTTCAACGTATAACAGGAGATACCAGTCAAGTTAAGGCGATTCTAGTTTTATTTGACTATTACAGTCAGAATCGATAATGCTATGCTTTCGGAACGTCACAGAGAAGATTGACGGGAACCAAAATAATCTCTTTTCAACTCCTATTTTACAAACTTGGTAAAACATGGCCTCCGTGGACCTACACAGCTGCAGTACGACACGAAGGTGTTGAAGATATCGAATTATCTCTAGGATAATTGTGTGTGTGTGTGTGTGTGTGTGTGTGTGTGTGTGTGTGTGTGTGTGTGTGTGTGTGTGTGTGTGTGTGTGTGTGTGTGTGTGTGTGTGTAGAATATATCTGCATTTCCACGTAGAAATATATAATTATACAGAAGAATGTTTTGGCTTTTGAAAATGCAGCTGAATGTCAAAACGGGTAGTAGTTTTTAAATTGTTAAACAGATTTAATCTTTTGAGATTCAGGTGCATTTTCGAACTCCAAGACAAATTCGCCTATATTTGGTTTGGAGTTTGAGAATGTACCACAGAATTTATTTTAGGGTTTGAAATTTTAGAAATGTTTACATCTTTTGTGCATATTCCTAACACAAACTAAATTCTCCGATATAATTTTATATATATACAAAATGACTCTCGGTTCATTAATGGAGTATGATTTTCTCAGTAGCAACAGTGACAGATCACATATACTTGAGCACTCAATTTGTTAAAGCTACCTACACACAATCCACAAGTTATACATGAAAATACTTCAATGTATTCTAAATTAGCGAGTTCAGTGATATTTACAATTTAATTATTATTTACAAGCAGAATAAATAAATAAGTTATAACTATGAAAATATTTATAAATAACTATTGTTTATGTACAAATTTGATTCAGAAACATTGTTAATTAAATTATGAAAGAGATAGAGATAGTCTATTAGTTATGTGACGAGAAATTCCTTTTTCGTCTAGCAGAATATTGCCAAAGTTTCCGTACAGACGACATAAAAACGCTCGATTTATCTCCGAAGCCTGATACAAACTGACATAGTGACATTTGATGTACCTATTCAGTCTAGATTTACATCTGCAAATTTTATTAGAAACAGAGCAAGATAGTTCAACCATATATATGTATGTGTGTGTGTGTGTTTAAATATATATATACATATGCATATATATATATACGCATATGCATATTTTTGTATATAGTTTTATATATACATACATATTTATACGTCTGTCTGTAAGGATATATGACTGAAACATAGACAAGTATATACAAGTGTCCGTGTGATGTTGTTTATATCTTTGTAAAAGTACGTATGAACTCTGACCTGAGAAATAAGAATGGTAAATTTTCTTCAAACCATTAAATTTTAGAGCTAATGAAATAGATCCGAACAATATGACATCGGCGTATTCTTTGAATCGGTAAATCAACATCATTTCAATAGTTGGTGCGAACAGAGCTAAAAACTACATGATATGTGAAATGAAGAAAAGACATTAAGACCAAAGATTTCACTGTAACTAATACTATAGAAATTCTTTGGCAAGTTTGTTGACAGCTCAGAGCTTATGTACGTGTGTATACATACACGTGTGTGTATATACACACATACATATATAGATACTATATACGTATGTATATACATATATGCATACATACGTACACGCAGACATAAGTACATATATACCTACCTAAATATATACATACGTACGTACATTCATGCATACATACATACAAAAATACTTACGTACCTACATACTTACATGCATGTCTTAAAACCTTTCGACTGTTCAGAGAGCACTGAGCAGCGGGCAATCTGTCAACATTTTGATACCCATCGCTAATTATTTTGATACTGGCGATTCTTTTCCGATATTGAGATGGCTTCCTTCCCGCAATGGCAGCAAACTTTTTCTCAATAACAACTTTAATTTTTTGGCTCTCAAACGCCGTTCACTGTTCGCTAATCAAGCAAGCTTTTCCTGAAAAAAAGGAAGCATAATAGTCGTCAAATGTCGTCCAAACACCCTATTTATATATATATATATATATATATATATATATATATATGGAAAAAAGACAAAGTAGAAAATGCTAAAATACTTTTATAGAGAACATTACAGTACCGTACCGGTTTCGATCCTTGACATCTTTTCAACAGTAAATATGAATAATACATTTTTGAAAAATTATTGAAAACTTAAATTTTGGTAAATTTAAAAGAAAAGTCTTTTTAACACTATGACAGAACTATTTCACTTCAATTGGCCCTGCTCTCTTCAATATCGTGCCAGAAACACATAAAGGAGGAAAGTGTCTTCACTACATTCAAATGATCCCTAGATGATTACCACCAACAAATACCAGATAAACCGCCCACCCAGATATGTCTTTGAAAACAATAACCCTCAGCTTGAATGGGCTACGGTTCCCAAGAGCTGACTGTGTATCTCTTCCAGGTGGTGCTATTGAATTAAACATGGCCTGAGTCAACTTCGGCCAAAATTTATCTAAGTAATCTAATCTATTCTGTAACCTTTTAATCAAAGCATGACAACGTGGGAAGAGGCTGATATCTTAACATTTCTGATGGTCTTAAGTATTAAAAAAATATTAAAGATTTACATAGAACTGCATTCAGAGTTTGTCTATAAGTTATTGTGTTTAGAATTGGTTTCTATCCTCAAACTGTTCCATTTTTTAGATGCAATTTTTTTTTTATAAAGCACTCCTAAATTAGAAAAAAAAATCTGCAACAATCTCGGCCACATGAGTATCAGATAATGGATTTTCAACTGTGTAAAGAAACTGATTGCGGTGATCGTAGTTTTGACGGTGATTGTGGTGAAAGCAGAGACAGTGTTGATGATGACGATGGTCAAGATAAGTATGGGAGGAGGATAAAATAGTATCGGTGGTTATAACGGTGACAGGAGTGGTGTGATGCTGAGGGGATGGTGTTAATAGTGGTATTCATGATAGTGTTAGTTGTGTGATGGTGATATTGTAGTGGTTATACTGGTTGTGGCGGTGAAAGTGACTGTCAAGGTAACCATCATGATAACGTTGATGGCGGTGTATGCGGTTGAAGTGGAAGCAATGACAATGCTGCTGATGATGTTGGTGCTTGTAGTGGTGGTGACAGTGGTAGAATAGTTGTGGTGGTGATTGTGATATGGTGGTAGTGGTGGTTGTTGTCATCGTAGTGCTGCTCCTGCTGGTTTGGTGGAAGTCTGCGCTCTCTGAGTGCTTTTAATAATAATGTTTTTGAGAATCCGGTTCGAATGACATGAGTGTTTTTGTTTCACTTTTGACACGTAATACTTAAATAGTGGAGGAGATATGATGTTGCTTTGGGCTGGAAGTATGCAAGAAGTTAAAAATTGTTTGACTAAAACACAACCGGGATCCTAAGTAAGGCATGTGTAAAATTTCAATGAAATTGGTTGCGTAGTTCTGGAGTTTTAGGGATTCACACAGACAGACAGACACACACACACACACACACACACACATACATTCTCAATTTCGTATATATATATATATATATATATATACATAACATTATTATATATATGATATCATTATATTTATGTCATTATATATGCATGCATCTGTGTGGATATATTACATGTGGCTTGTCCCTATTGTATTTTCATGTATATATATATATAAATATATATATATAATAAAGCGTGTGTGAGACCTGTCAAAGTATTCTGGATTTCAGTTTTCTAGGATATGCTGTCAGTGCTCTAAAATGTATTACATTTTAAATGATTCGAATGTGCATACTTGATTTCTCGTTAGGGAGTTCTACTGGCAACAGGACAAAGAAAGCAAAACTTTTCTAGCTACGTGTAAATAAACAATATATGATCATTTTAGCACTGCGCCTATCACTTGATGTTCCGTAAACCATATATTGAAATGTTCCGAATAATAGATTTCGGAGTGCTGGACAGTGTACATTGTACACATCCCCCTAAGGAAGCAAAAAATAATTTATCATTAAAAGTATTTTGAGCGTTAATAAAATGACTGGAAAAAGATAACAATTCAACATGATTGATTTATAACAATACCATAAAATAAGTATGATCAATCTAAAAGCTATATATTTTATAGCTGTTAGCTGCTAAACACAGCGAAATTCGTTTCTTTAATTCGTTTACATAAAATACATTTCATTTAGTTTTGTTGCTGTTCTGTCGTTGTCTGGTGTTAATAGTGAATTAAACGTCTTCATGTCTGAAATTTTCTGAACCAAAAGACACAGCGCTTACTTTTATGATATGAGACAAGGTTTAAAGTATAATTAGAAAGAATTATAGTAACTGGTACAATTTCTAACTTTTCAAATTATATACCTATTTCGTTGAAATGAGCAGACGTGAAATTTATGATGTTATAAATGAACACTACCAATGTTAATACGATAATCATTTCTACTGAGAAATGTCTATATAATAAGGACACAGATTAAGTTTATAAAATGAATTTGAGTAAAAGGCTTTCAGCTGATCCATTTTACACCCGTATATATATATATATATATATATATATATATATATATATATATATATATGAATATATACGTATATACATACATGATACATGAATATATACGTATATATATGTGTATGTGCGTATGTTTATATCTACATACGCATATATATGCATGTATGTACATAAGAATGTGTGTGTGTGTGTGTGTTTAATAACTTCACTGTCAATAGCGCTGAACAGAAATTTTTAAATAATAAGAGAAAAATAAATGAAATTTATTTTCTAATTGCTGAACAGTTTCACTTATTTTGTATTCTATTGCAATAAGCGCTTTCACTTTAAAATTGGATTTGCAACAGCAAGCTAATTTCCTATCTGAGCTTCTTAAAATAAAACTTAAATAACTAATAATAATAATAACTGGAACTACAAGTATTCTTGAACCAAGACCAGTAAACAAGTGTCATTGTACTTTGTTGGCTGTGAACAGCTGACACGTTCCACTATACCCAGCAAAATAAACTAAGAGTGTTCATCAAGCAATAATAATGGATATTAAGTATAACCCTATGTATCATTATATATTCTTAATTCTACAAACCACAGACATTCATGTTTCCGTAGAATTAAGCACTATGTTTCAGGATAATGGTCAATACGTTTAGAGCTTTCCAACTATGATGGCGTAGATTTCAATGAAACCCCCATCAAACCCCTGATTTCTAGAATATACCCATTTGAAAGAACGCCCTATAATATGGGAACTGTTTTCAGAATAAGCCCACAGCTAAACTGTATAACTAGGAATGTAGTCTACCGTATAATGTACACAGAGGGACGATACAGAAACAGGACAGAGACGTACGTTGGAGAGAAAGCGCGTAGTATAGGTGAGAAAATTAAAGGGTATACGCATAATAATAGAAAAAGGGAATTGGAATATAGTGCCCAGTAGAAGGTTTTCAAAAGGTTTTCCTCCTTGGCAGGGCCAGGATAATCAGGAAAGTATTAGATAGTTGAAAAGAACGAATAGCATACTACCGTAGACTGCAGGTAGTAAGCCCGCTACGCATGCAAGACTCCAGGGGCTCCAACAAAACTTGTGATAAAGAGATGATGATGATAATAATAATAATAATAATAATAATAATAATAATCATAATAATAATAATAATAATAATAATAATAATAATAATAACATACAGAAAATTGCACTACTGGGCGCACTGCACACATCTTACGCAAAACACTTTCAATACAGCAACCATAAGAGCATCACAGCAAACCACAGCACATACCCAAGGCACACAGAGCTGCGCTCGGTGGTGAAGTGAAAGCACGTTATAAAAATAAAACTACTGAATAATAATAATAATAATAATAATTATAATGATAATAATAATAATAAACTGTTTAATTGGCCAAAGGTGACACTCCCCAAGTATGCCAATATGTATATGTGACATTCCAGTTTGATTTCCTTTTCTTCATCATAAGCTTAAATATCTTAATTAATTAATTCTTTCATTTTCTTGTTAAATGAATATTAATGCCGTAGTAATTTTTTAATCATTTTCTTTTATTTTTTATTTTTTTATTGCAGTAAAAGTAATATATATATATGTATATATGCGTGTGTGTCGCTGAGTGTGACATACATATACATATATATATATAAATATATACCGTATGATGAAAATTATTATACGTCTTGTGAATATCGATTAGATTGTAAATATGGATGGAGATATATTGAGGAATATAGACAGTAGCTTCGCTGATGATGTGATGCGGATTTTCGGTGTCAATGTGATAAGAAAAAAATGGTTAAAGGTCAAGTGTTGCTATTTCAAAATGAAATTTTAATGAGATGTCTATTGGAAGGTAATGAGATAATACACACGGCAATTTCACAATTACACCAAATTAAGGTATCTCATGAAAAGATTTGCGCAGATTCAAATGTTGGAGACACTTCTGTCATTAATGGGGGATTTTTTATTTTATTTCTGTTTTTTTTTTCTTTTGACTTTTTCTTTCCTCTGTCTTTCTAATTCTTTAGTGTAGAACTTAACTCTAGAACTCATTTCAGCATATTCACGGATTTTAGTTAGTGTGGGTATATAAATAATATACGTTCGATAATTCAGTCACATTTTTATGTTGCTGATGTTGTTGTCGTTATTATTGTTCTTACTTCTGCAGCTGCTGCTGCTCCTGCTGCTGTTGCTGTTGTTGTTGCTATTGTCGTCGCAGCTGAGTAACATCCAATCAAAATATCACTGAATAATGAGTCGAATAACTTAATCAGACTTAGATATAAATAAGGCAGAGAGTTGGCAGAACCGTTACCGATCCGGGCAAAATGCTTAGCGGTATTTCGTCCGTCTCTACGTTCTGAGTTCAAATTCCGTCGAGGTCGACTTTGCCTTTCATCTTGTCGAGACCGATGAAGCGAGTAACAATTCAGCAATGGGGTCGATTTAATCAACTTATCCTTCCCACGAAATTGCTGACCCGGTGCCAAAATTTGAATTCTATCTTAGGTGTAAATTTAAGGTAGCAAGCTGGTAGAACCGTTAACACGCTGATCGAAATGCTTAGCGGCATCTCGTCAGCCTTTACTTTCTAAGTTCAAATTCCGCCGGGGCCGCATTTGACTTTCATCTGTTAGGGTCGGTAAAATGAATACCAGTCCTGGAGTCGATGAAAAACTGATAAATAAACGCCGTTACAGCGTATACTTCTTTCTCTAATCGATCTAAGTTCAATCCAAGCGGTGGTCACCTTAATTTCTATGGATCTCAAATTTTGGCACAAGGCCAGCAATCCTGGGGGTGGTGGTAAATCGATTACATCGATCCTAGCGTTTAACTGGTTCTTATTTTATCGACCGAGAAAGGATGAAAGGATGAAAGGCAAAGTCGACCTCAGTGGAATTTGAACTCAGAACGTAAAGACGGACGAAATAGCGCTAATCAATTTGCCCGCTGTGCTAACGCTTTCACTTTTACTTATTGGTTTGTTAATGTCCCCGTGCCTTAGCGGTTCGGCAAAAAGAGAACGGTGTATTAAATGCCAGATCTAAAAAAACAATACTTGTGTGGCATTGTTCGTTGAAACACTTCAATGACTGAAACGAGAAACCGAGAAAAATGGAAAAGAAAGGGAAAAGAAAATAATATAGAAATAAACGAAGACACAGGCTGTAGTAACCGTGGCGTCTTACAAAATCAGGGTACATCCCGTGTAGGGTTGCGGCCGTCTCTTCTGGTTCAAAATTAGAACTTCATTTCAATCATTTTAAAATGTGATTACCTTTGTGTATCATCCTTCATTTTGGACGTCCGCATTCTTCACTCCCTCTTTCTTCTTTACCTTCTTCTACTTCTCCTCTGCCAGCAACTACTTTCTCCATTCTCCTCTTGTTCATCATTTCACATTTTTTATTTCTCGTTTTCTATCTTCTCTTTCTTCTTTTCTTCATTTTTCTCATCCACGCCATCATTCTACTTCTTCCAGACCCCCGAAGCTTCGACAATCCCGTTCTCTCTCTATTCCTCTTTCTCATCGTCGTCGCCATCGTCATCGTCCACTTCCGCCTCTTTTCTACTTGGCACCCCTCCGTTTATTCTCTTCCTCCAACCACTGCAGCATATCAAATATCTCTATCAGTAAATTCGAAAGAAATCTAAGTATTTCAACGGCGTCTCTCCTGCAAAACAGAATATTATTCCGTACGATAAATAACAGGAAAGAATATAAAACAACTCTAACAATACCTCGCGAGTGTATAAAGCGATTATAAGAATCTGTGCGTGAACTTGTATACGATATGGATTCAGATTAGTGGATAATAATTATAAGATGACAGTTTAACTCTCCCGAAGGTAAAATTTCGCATCGTTCAACTACTGCTCATATCTATATACAGGTTGCTATGGTTTTGCAATAAATCTGTTAGGTTTCTTATATTTTCTTAGGAAGACAACTATAATATACAATGTAGTTGAGCGGTGCCAAGATGGAATTTTCGAACTGGTTTATATTTTATCATCGACTTCTTTGAGTCATTGGACTGCAGCCATGGTGGGGCATCGACATGAAGGGTCTGGAATAAAAAAAATCGACCCCAGTATTGATTATATGTTGAAGTTTCGTTGCTATTCTGTCGTCCTCTTTTACCGAACATCTACGTTACGGGAGTATAAACAAGCCTACGCTGGTTGGATGGACACGAATTCACACTCACAAGCACATGCGTACCTATATACGTATGATCATATACATATGCATACATACATTTATGGGGTGAAGGTAAATAAATATTTTCCAGTGTGACGGGCATCTTTTAATGATTGATAAAACGATTGTGAGGGTTACCAAGACAACTGAAATTAAGCTTCACGAGTGGACTGATATACAAATTGGTATTTTTATGTAATATGTCTATTTGATTCTGTAAGCTACTCCGTATAGAGAGAATGCTAAAAATGCAACGGGGTATAAAACGATGAAAAAGTGAACGTCATCCAGCTATGCTATCAAAACCGCTAACATGCCGCTAACACACGATAACATGCGGGTACGAATAGGCTGCTGAATCCTATTCATTTATGATATTACTTGTTCTATCTATAGAATTTCTGTTTCTAATAGTCGTAATGTAGAATCCATATGTTTATTTTAATTCTTTCGTTATCTATTGATGTCATCAAAAGTTAAATGCAGAACTGGCTTTTCTAACTATATTGTGTTTCTTCTTAACGCTCTTTTTGTATAGGTTCGTCTGCTAGAGATATTTTCTTAGTCCACTTTGACTTTAACCAATTTTGGATTGCCTTCATAACGTCGTGCTAACATACGTGTTCTGATATAATCATTTTGACTGATATTTTCTGTATACAAGTAAATATGTTGACACAAGAGAAGCGATCGTCAATATTGTATGGTATATATATAATGAACTCTACTAATTCCTTGTATTGAACCTCTCTTAACTCGTCTCAATTGATGGGATATCATTTTTAATTCCCTGAAATAGCTGTAAGACCACCTTTCGCTTTACAAATGTCCTAGAAATATCACATGGCCTTGTTACCTTACTTTATTCAACGTGTGTGTGTCTGTGTGTGTGCTTGTGTGTGTGTCTGTGTGTGTGTGTGTGTGTGTGTGTATGTGCGTGTGTGTGTGTATGTGTCCTTCTGTCAAATTCACTCATATGGAGTTGGCCGGCACATAACTTTAGCAGAAAGCACTTTTCGAAGGTGTTGCACGATGGGATTCAACTCAAAACTATAAAATTTATAAAAACTAAATATATAAAGACATATGTTTCCTGCTCCAACATATTCGTTTCGAATTTTTGCACAAGGTCAGTAATCTCGAGTGACGTGTGTGAGTTGATGACCTCGACCCCATTGATATATAACTAGTTTTTATTTTATCAACCAGAAAGGCTGAAATGCAAAGTCAACCTCGGCGAAATTTGAACTCAGAACATAAAGACGGACGAAATACCACAAAGCATTTTTTCCAATGGGTCAACGCCTCTACCAGCTCGCTGATCTACTCAATAAATAAATAAATAAAAACACCTTAAATGCGGTGCCCTAACATGACGGCAGTCTAATAACCGAAATATGTAAATGATAAAAGTTATGTCCTCCAATATATCTTGCTAGTCCTTTTGGCAACAGCTTGTATTTTAGAATTAATGAAAGGGATTCAGTTCCAAAATAAAAAAGAAAAGAATCATTTGTCTCTTAAAACTCATATTTGTTTTCCCACGAATGCAATTTATATTCATGAAGAAAACTGGCGATTCAATGCTTTGTGGATTTGGTATTCAAGGCAATGATATTTGTTGACCTTTCTCATAATAAAGAATCCAAAAATTATTCAAGGTAATTCAATTTCGAATTAAAATATTCTTGAATCAAGTCGAAAGACAGTATTGCAGTTTTATCATCCTTAATATCGTGAACCATTGACAATGTTCCATAATTTAGTAATATTCTCAAGTGCTTGATACTAACATTAATATTAGAATAATTTACTAATGATGTTGATGTTAGAAAATATTAACATAATTATACCATATACAGGGGGTTGTATTGAGTTATATTCGTTTAGTTTGGAATTAAAATACAGTTGGTATGAAAATTACATTCGGATACGGATAGACGTTAAAATATAACGCCGTGCATGACAATTTTTGACAGTTCCATCCTTCACAAATATGAACTAGTGTCTCTGTTATAAATTATTATTATTATATAAGTTATAATGAAGGAAATATAATGGTGTTCTTAATTATCATTAACTAATTATCTACATTGTTTGTTCAAAATCTCACTGGAACTGGCTTTCAGTTCCAAGACAAGAATACCAATAACGTTGTCATTAATTAAATAGTGGCATGACACTACGAAACTACAGCAAGACAGACATAGATATGTGATAAGGACTTCGTATCATAAAAAAATATCTCAGGGCATGACGTCAGGTATATGTAATAAAGCGTCGTACTGACCAATGATTTGAGAATAGAATTTATTTCATGGAAGTAAAACACAAGTCCATCATACACATCAAACAAAAACGCACACGTATGTATGAATGTATGTTGACGAACCAGTTGACGATTGTGGTTGCTGTAATTATCACCAACATCATCATTATCATCATTATCATTATTATTAATATTTTATGTTTGACTTTTGCTTTGCATATGTACAAGTTGGATCCAAGTCTCACCCAGAGACCTCAAGAGACAACAAGTTAGACCTTATTATTATTATTATTATTATTATTATTATTATTATTATTATTATTATTATTATTATTATTATTATTATTATTATTATTATCTTTAAGTAAACTAAAAAATCTAATAAATAATAATATATTGAAGCGGAAATTACCATCTGTCTTATCTTTTGAGGAAATGAAATGTTATTGAAAATGTTTCTTTAGCATTTAATAAATGTATCCAGAGAAACTTTTCCCTTTTTTTTTTATTATTATTATTATTATTCAAATATTAATGCTTCGAAACTGACTTCTTTTCAGATTACAGACAATCATATATGTCTCTGCCATATATCATATCCAATCGTCATCAAAAAAATATAATCGACAGATGCAAATATAAAATAATAATAGACAGATATAAATATAAAATAATGGTTCATATCATATTGAGCCCTCATATAAATAGTGAATTAAACGCGACTTAAATTATATGATTCGGATGTAGGATCAGACACACTGATTCCACTGAAGGTCATTTAGTTACAAACGAGGTCATTGTTTGGCTGCACAACGACATTGTTCTGACTCAATTCCAACTGAATTCATTCTACATTATTGCTATCCGTCTAGGGGAAGCCGATAAGTTTATTTTGTCGCTTCCATCGCACGATAATTCATTTGCTCGATAGCTGAACTATTTCCCCATTGAATTAGCTTCTATGTGACTAAGAATGTCATATGAATGTATAAAAGAGTAAGATGAATCAACTGAACATAACGGTCTAGAGACTAAGGACTTGGCGTATATATAATTGAGATCACACAATCGTTGCATGGGACGCGAGTCATTCACAGTGTCACTCACTTCATGTGGAGTAGACAGGAGTGACGGGAAACGATTTGGCTTAGATGCTCAACGACCCTCACTTTCCGTCCTGATATCGAAACCACTATCTTGAGATCGTGAGTTCTACATGCTGACCGTCAGGCCACGCGCCTTCCCAATGGCTATATGTACCCTCCACGTAATTCTCAGGCAGAGTCGGACGGAGCTACACAGATTTGTGTGAGAAGCTTCAACCTTTAGGTCACAGATTCGATTCACTGAGAAGAAATGTATAAAATTTCTCTCGCAAGCACGACACTCCCTCCTCAACCATCACCACTGGGAATGACACGTGCCCAAGATGTCGCAGAGTGGAAAAGATCTCACATCTTCGAGATTGTGACGCGAATTTCTCATCTATTCGGGATTGATGCACATGCGCTCGGGTATGTACACACGCTCGCGCACACACACTAATACCTCTCTTTACGAGAACCCGCTTTACGTCACCCTCGGTTTACGTGTTTTGCTTTTCATGCACAATATCCAAATTTTACCGAGAAATGTATAAAGTGCGAAAATAAAAAGCTTCTTCTAAGCAAACAACTCTAGGCTTATTTTTTAAAAAGAAATCTACAATCTACGAGTGCTTACGAATCGGCGTCTACAAGTGCTGGTTTGTGTGAATCTAGTGCTAGTTAAAATGATTCAGAAAACGATTATAATAGTAATATTTTTTCATGCAATATAGATTGTCCAGGCCATGTCTAACTTAATAGCATCACCTGACAGGATTCTCTAAATCCTTCTTACAGTTAAGATTGTTTATGGTCCATTCCAGTAGTGAGTTCTTATTGAGTGAGTTGTATCCAGGTATGGGTGGCTTGTCTGGTATTCCTTGAAAATATCTGTCTAGACTCCGTTGAAAGCTGATAGGATCCTTTACGTATACATGCCCACATATACATCTTTTTTTGGTCGGTAAATTAAGTACCAGTTGCGTACTGGGGTCGATCTAATCGACTGGTTCCCTCCCCCAAAATTTCGGCCCTTGAGCCTGGAGTAGAAAAGAATATGTATAGATTTATCTGCTTAGAATTTTGATGTTCCTCCGGTTATATACATACATATACATTTATATATACATTACATGTGTGTGTGTGTGTGTGTGTGTGTGTGTGTGTGTGTGTGTGTGTGCGTGTGTCTGTGTGTGTGTGTGTGTGTGTGTGTATACGCGTCTATGCTCCTGTATATATTTGTATATTTTGATACCTTTGCTAATGACCGATTCTAAAAAACTTTAATGGCCATGTCTACTAATGAATGGAAGCTTAAGTTCCTACGACTTTCTTCCATTAGTGACTTTCGTTAGGAGAGCAACATTCAGAAAAAAACACATATAAATGATTCCCCTTTATGTGTTTACATATGTATATCGTTATGTGAGTGTATGCGTACGTCACCGTATATTTAGGTTTGTAGATGTTTGAGCAAATGGTATTTGATATCGTTTGTATATTAGAGATTATTTCCGAATGTAAAAGCCTCGGCATACAAATTATGTATGTACGTGTGTGGCCATGTCTATTTTCCATGCGAAGGCGTTCCTTCGATATTGGTATGCATTACAGCGTAGGTTTTGTTCGTAGGGAGAAAATATTCAAAGAGACAAGATTTTTAGTTACAGTTACATTTAACTATATGGAAAGTTTGTGGCAGTTCAATTCTTTTCCCCCAGCTTTTGCATTATTGCTTGAAACAGTCGGTGAAACCGAGTCTACCTATGCCCATTTGGTTCTATATATATATATATATATATATATATATATATATATATATATACACGCAAACACACACTTATACATATGCATGTATATATACATATATATATGCATAGATACATATATGTGCATGTGTATGTGCATGTGTATGTGTGTATATCGCGGGGAGAAACTATAAAATTAGATTTCCAGAGGTAGATACAGAGACAATTGTATAAACACCCTGGATAACGCCAGGTAGCCATGGACAGTGAACGTGCTTTATTGGTGTGGCACGAGGAACACACGCAACACATAAATGCTATATAATAACACACACACACACACACACACACACACACACACACACACATTTAATATAACTCTGCTTTGTAATAGCAGGACCACTTGTAGTTTGTTTTAACTTTGGAATCAAGGGTCTTTAGATAGATAGATAGATAGATAGATAGATAGATAGATAGATAGATAGATAGATAGATAGATAGATAGATAGATAGATAGATAGACAAATATAAATGCCCAACTATGCATATATAAGCAGTCATCTGTCTGTCTGTCTGCCTGTCTGTCTATCTATCTATCTATCCATCTATCAATATACATATATATTCTCTTTTACTCGCTTACTTGTTTCACTTATTTGACTACGGCCATTGGGGAGCACCGCCTTTTAGTCGAACAAATTGAAACCACGACATATTCTATCGGTGTCTTTCCAAAGTTACGGGGACGTAAACACACCAACATAGGTTGGTGGGAGGACAAATACAAAAACGCAAACATATATATATATATATATATATATATATATATATATATATATATATATATATATATATATATATATATATATACGACGGTCTTGTTTCAGTTTGCGTCTACTAAATCCACTCACAATGCTTTGGGGCCCCCGAGGCTATATACACACACAAACAAAAGAACTATGCATATTTATATGCGCGTGTATGTAATTACGTGCGTATGTTCATTGTTGTAAATGTTTAACCCAACAGTTTCATTAGCTTCACATCGTTCGTGATAGCATATTAATTTACAAATTATATTCCTAGCATCAAGTTTATGTAGCAGCTTTCTGTCTCATGATATCTTTTTTTTTTTTTTTTTTTTTGATGAGAAGATATTTAATTCCTGTGCGATATTATATTAATTGTAGTTTATAATTCAGTTTATTGCTGTGTTCTGTTTGATGAGGTGTTTTATACTGTCTTCAATTATTTTATATAACCAGGGCGTATATGTTTCAAATAATACTTTTGTATGCGGTATTTTATTACTACTGTGTTTTGTGTCAGTTGAACTTAATATAACGTTAAATTGTTTTCGATATTGTTCTATAGCCTGATCTACTAAATATCTGTATATACATTGATAGCGTTTGATTTCTTATTTGTGATATATAGTACATATTTTATTGGTAGTACGTATAAAAGCTGCTTACAATAGTAATCTTATTACAAACACCACATTATCGCCATCAGCATTCAGTTCCTAAATTCATGCTTATTTAGGCTAACATCCAGATAATGACTATCGGCAAAAATGAAATTTCTTTTTTCGCTGCTTCCGCGATTCCCATGACTCTCTGTCGCCATTCGATTCCATTAGGATTTTGAATTTGAAGTTTGAGTCATCGTGAATCTGGCATTAGCTGATTGCACAACCATGGATGCCACCCCTACGGATGCATTGCAGTTACTCACTTGATAGAGCCTGGTGATCCTGACCGTTTATCTTCTGGTAACCCCCCAGTCAGCATCAATGTAAGAAGCACCATTGGCTCAATTGATATCTTCTACTACCTCTTCACAATCCACCATGCTGCAGCCCCGTGACCTCACCATGTCTCTAGGCGCGTGACTGAAAGGATGCTACGCATTGCTAAAGGGCAGCTCGTAACTATACAGGACACTGTTTATAGTCTCTTTATATTCCATCTTGGTCAAAGAGAAATTTGCAGATACACTCTCGAACTCGGAAAGCATCAGTACTCCATACACCTATGCATATGTATATATATATATATATATATATATATATATATATATATATACATATATATATATATATATATATATATATATATATATATATATATATATATATATATATATATATATATATATATATATATATATATATATATATATATATATATATATATATATATATATACACACACATATATATATATATATACATACATACATACATACATACATATGTATGTATATATGTATATATATACATATATGTTTGTATGTATGTATGTATGTATGTATGTATGTACATATATTACCTGTGTACAACAGGACAGGACTTTGTTTGAACGGGTAGATACTAACTTTCTAATTATGTCTGCGTTTCTCTTTTTTTATCTCAATTATTTCAACAACAGCAGGAGCGTATCATACCTTAATGCTCGCCTATAATGATAGAAATTCTCATTCGTAATTACAATATCTATAATTTTTGCGTAATGTAGCTAATTAGAGTTACGTTATATTGATAAAAATTGGTGCCCAAAACACTCGAATATTAAATTTTCAATATTGATGCGTAAAAAAATTACTACCACCACTTAACTGAAACTGCAGAATAAACTCAACCAAGAGCCAGATGGTAGTGTTAAATTGAATGACAGACGGACTTGTATATCCATCGCCAAATATAAGTCGTTTTATCCACAGTTTCTGCCAGCCGAATTTTACTCATTTTTTTTTTTTCGATCAAAATCTACTTTAGAAGATAATCGACCATCATACTGCGCACAGCGGTTGATAATTGAAGTTACGTCGTTACAAAATGAATTTCAAAAATGACACAGCCTTCCATGTGCTTGTAGCACTGGTTTACTGCGAATAGGACATCTATATGTCTGTGAGTAGGATCACAGAATAGAACACATATACAACACATCAGTAATAAACACTTTGACACATACAGAATTCGCGCGTGCATACACACACACACATACGTATATACACACTCAAACACACACATACATATATATGTGCATAGATAGATAGATAGATAGATAGATAGATAGGTAGATAGATAGATAGATAGATAGATAGATAGATAGATAGATAGATAGATAGATAGATAGATAGATAGATAGATAGATAGATGAACACACATCTGAACACTCATGTATAAGAATTAAGTATGATACACAGACAGTTCTTTTAAGCTAATACAGCTTCTTTTGAATATAACTAATAGATGAATACATGTGTATATGTGTGTGTATGTATGTGTGTCTATGTGTGTGTAAATTACGTACCATCATACATACTTAATTAAATCATTATAAATACTTCTAGTAGACTATATGTATTATCTGTGGCTCAGCAGGCAAACTCCTGTTGCTCTGAATGCATAAGTTCCTTCTTCTTGGCGTTCAAAGGAAAACCCATTAGTTTAAAGTGTTTACCTTACTTCCAGTAGAGCACTTCGTATAAAATGGTATCCATGACATCCATGTATGTGATTCTTTTTTTTTACGTTAAGCAAAGAGTCTTTATACTGATAAACAATTTCAATGCATTCAATAATTACGTAGAAAATCTGAACGGAATCCTAAATACAACCCTTTAAATCTCTGCAAATCTGACGCACAGATTTAGGCTAATAAGTGAATTTATTTTTTTACTATAAGCAAAGAATTTTTATATCGACAAACAATTTCAGTGCATCCTAACGCAACCCTTTAGTTCTCTACAAAGCTAACATAAAAATTTAGGCCAAACGCAGATTTTAAATAACAAAAACTATGTGAAATACACTAGTCTGTTTCTCCTCAATTATGATATTATGCTATAGACGTAGGATTATTGAATAATTGCATTATAAACCTGGTTTCGCTGGAGTTCAGGTGGGGTCTGAGTCACTCGTTTGTGACGTCAACTTTTGTGACATATACTCCAGTTCCCGTCTCCCCGTTTCGGGAACAGAAACACCAACTGACGTGCTCAAAGCTGAGGCGCGGAATATCAACACTCAACATTAATAGACTATTCCTTTTTAAGAAGCACCCTACTGAGTCCTCTCTTGGCCGCTCTTCCTTTTAATCGAAATGAATTTCGTGCCTCAAGACTGACCCCTTCTCCTCATAATTTAAAGCTTTGTATTTAATTTGAAGCAACTAATAATTTTGCTATCTTCAAGGCGATGAACTCGCAGAATCGTTAGAGCATCGAATAAACGCATGGTAGCATTTGTTCCAGATATTTACTTCGGAGTGTAAATCCTGCCAAGGACAATTTTTGTCTTTCATATTTTCGGTGTCAATAAAATAAAGTACCGGTCAAGTACAAATTTGATGTATCGGCTTATGCGATTCCCTCAAAACTGCTGGCCTTGTACCGAAATCCGAAATCCTTGATATTATCATTGTTATGATGCAGGTTTGGCAGAATCTTTAGACTGTTAAACAACATGTCTTCATGCATTTCTTTCGGGCCTTTATGAATGTAGGTTCAAAACCCACCGAGGTCAACTTTACCTTTCGACCATCCCTGATTCAGGAAATAAACACAAGTCAAAATTACGCCGAAAAGAATTCAGCCCTAACGCAAGTCTTAAGTCTTGTATCTAATTCATTGAAAACAATTAATCTCAACATTATTATTGTTGCTTCTTCTGTAACAGTAAAGTAGATTTAGTTACAACACATTTCTTTTTAATTTACACGTGTGTCAATTGTATATTACGCAGAATATGGGTAATTGTGAAACATGCAGAAGATATCTATAATATCAATACCAAAGGATATAGAATACCAATACCTTTTCTGCTTTCCTTTCCTTTTTCTTTGGGTTTCGTTTAAATATTATAATTTGTTTTATAATCGCAAATTTTATTGATGATTTGACCTTTAAAGTAATTACCAAAGTGTAGAAGAAAATAGTGAACGTTTGGCTAGAACTTCATGTTTTAATACTAAGAGTTCCTATAAATAATAGAACTATTTATATGTCCTCACGTGACACTCTTGTTAATTCACTCTCTATGGCATTTACCTACAGAGATTTTTTTAAAGCTAATTTACTACAATATTATTTCCATTCCGGTACACGACGACAGTTAATGTAACCACTTGGATTTCTTGTTTCAACAAAGATAACCCGATTGATTTGCTCTTATTTCGAATGTTTGCATGCACTTAGACATCACAGGAACTATATCATTTCATTTTCTCCAATCGTTTTGGGGCAGGATTATAACATTTTGTTGTGCAATTTCAGCCTTAGTTTCTTACATAGCTACCTGGCCAGTGTGTCTTCATCCCAATGGTGTATAACCGATCTTATGGCTTCTGCTATATCCACGGACCAACCAAAGCATTGTGAGTGGATTTGGTAGACGGAAACTGAAAGAAGCCCGTCGCATGTGTGTGTGCGTGCGTGTGTATGTATCTTTGTTTCTGTATTTGGCTTCCATAACCGGTTATTGTTGGTGTGCTAAGGTCCCTGTAACTTTGTGGTTCGGCAAAATATAGAATAAGTATTAGGCTTTAAAAGAATAAGGCTTGGGATCAATTTGTTCGACTAAAACTCTTTAAGTAATGCCCCAGCCTGGCTGCAGTCAAATATCTGAAGCAAGTAAAAGATAAAAGATAAATTATGTCAATTATGTATGCGATGTTCCATGACCTTGGTGAATATTAACCTATCGAAGCTGACTATGACAGAACAAAGAGAAAGAGAACACCAACAAAACAGTCCAGCTATTGTAGTGTATATTCATGTATGAGCGTATGCATATATGTATATACACATTTGTGGATGTTTGTGTGTAGTTATAGATATATGTCTGTCTATGTTTCGTCTGTCCAATAGTCTACGACATTTTTTATATTATTTATTTCTCTCATTCAGTAAGATAAAATTCCATCTGGCATTGTCTGAATTTCGAAACATCTTTACAGTTTTCCTCGCGGATCAATTCCTTTTGTATCTTCTTTGTACTTCTTTGAGCATTTTCTTTTAAATTGTTACCATTTGAATGATATATCATGTAAGTCGATAATTTTAAAATATTTTGCTGTATTTTTTCTTTTTGAGATTCAATCTTTAATGATTTGAGAAAGAAAAACGTCATTAACTGACAGCGAGCAATTCAATGGTATCGACAGCTGAATAAAAAAAGAAACTGTAATTTCATTTAGAGATTAATCATCAACTTTGCAGTAAACTGTTAAGAAGACAAAACTTTTTTTTTTTAATGTTTCAGTAACTTAAAAATCAGCAATTTTAACGGTATTGTCTAGGATTTAGGTTTTACTGAAAAATAGTTTCTGAAGGCAGAAAGAGTAATAGTGACAACGACAGCATAACATGACATGATAGTAGTATTATAACATTTAGCAATATTTTAAAAGAATTTGGTGACGAGATACAAGTACAAACGGTTTTTAAACTAATGAATTCTAGTATAGAAGGACGATGATGTTTTAACCTTCTAAAACTAAAGTTGGGAGTTGGTATCGATTGTCAACAGCTAGGTATGAATAAAACAAGATACAAATAATTCCAGTAATCCCAATCGTCACACACCGCACGACAATAATGCTGGTTAGCAAGTAAATGAAGCCATATACGACCTCCTTTGATACGCTTGAAGGCATGGCAATGCATATCCAAAACACGGTTTACTATGAAGGGTGGACTACGTTATTCGTACACACGTAATATATATCCCTCTAGGCGTTTGCTATGCCATGGTCAGCCTTAACTCAGATTCATGGTGCATGACCTCTCACTGATATAACCACCTCCAGTGATCTCCCACCAGAATTTCAAGCATTGTGCAATTTTAAAAACACCCCCCCTCCTCCTCCTCTTGCTCCTCTTGCTCCTCCCCTCCTCCTCCTCCTCTTCCTCCTCTTCCTCCTCCCCTCCTCCTTGTTCTCTTTTAGTAGTAGTAGTAGTAGTAGTAGTAGTAGTAGTAGTAGTAGTAACTGTTACTGAACTTGATTTATGTATGCCATTCCATTGCTCCATCCCTCGGAGGCAACACTTCCCTCATCAACGCTTTCCACATGAGTTGTTTCAAGGATTGCTGCCAACTGAATATTTCCTAAGAAGTTTGGTATTTGCTGCTTTTCATGCCAGAGTATTGCTCTCTTTGAGATGGTCCCACGTGCACCACTCACAATAGGCACCACACTCACCTTTTGAGGTGCTATAGATTCTGTTCACTTCCAGTTCTTCAATTTCACTTGTGATCCATCCATTCGATGCGCTTCAAAACTTTCTGTCACTGAAGTTTTTACACACATGCTTTGTGTGGTTAATGTAAATATCGCGTAAGCTAGCTACCATGCAGCAGGGTCGAACACCGTGCCTCCTGATGGCAAAAAAATCTACATAACCAGTTAGTTATGCTGACATCCACGCTTGTGACTAATTACACATAAACACTATACACACACGCGCGCGCGTATGCATGTGTATAGGTGCGATTCATTGCATACATGCGTCAATATGAGTGTATTAATATCCGTACACTCACACACGCAAAAAATGTGTGTGCATGTATGTGTGTGTATATATATATATATATATATATATATATATATATATAGCTTGCGTATACGCCTACACAACATTGTCATTCCATCCTTTTTTAATTGCTTTTTCTTATACTTTTTTTTGCTTAATGGTATATAACTGAATTGGACACTAAAAGGAACTGTTATCTTTTATTGCCCACAAACAAATTAATAGTCTCATAAATGCGAATTCTCACTCGATGTTAGTAACTTGCAATATTTTAAAAAGAAGATTCACATTTTTAAAAAAAAAAAACATCATTATCAGCAAAATATATATCTGATGATAACGAATTCTAAAAATCCGATATCCTCAGCGAAAACAAAATGATGATGATAAATAGAATAAAAATAACAAAACAAAAATAGTGATGGTTACAAAATAGACTACAGATAATTACCCTATCAAGAAACAATATTATCTTGAGCAATACAATTTTTTGAACTCCTATTATTTGTGCCATTTCCTAGCAGCTTCAGACGTGAATTTTTTCCGTTGTTATCTATTTATTTATTTAAATGTTAAACTAAAATAGAATAATAAAGAACAATATTGGTGATTTCATTTTTCCCACATTGATACATAAGTCGGAAATATTTTAACTTTGTTGCTGTCATTCAGGGCTCTGATTCAACGTTGTTTTTATTTTCTGTATGTGTAAAGAAATATATGTTATGGATATTCGCCTTTCTTTTCCATGATGCACGCATTTAATAATTTTTATTAATGTATAAAGAAAGCTGGTGAGCTGACAGAATCGTTTACACGTCTGACAAAATGCTTGGTAGAAGTTTTTTCGGTTCTCTACATTTTGAGTTCAAATACAACCGTATTCATCCATGAATTCCATATCTTCCGGGTGATTAAAATATAGTATCAGTCAAGTATTACTCAAAATTACTGATTTTGAACTCTGCAATGTATATGATTCCTGTCCAAGGGGATTGTAGTGATTTATGTTAATTATGCAATATGGAACCCGGGTGACCGGCTTATCAGTCCCAAGGATCGAGAAACATTTTTGAAAATGTACAAAGGAGAGAATCCAGTCTTTAACCCCTGTTTCCATTTCGTAATGGCAAATTGATTAGTGATAAATTTCTTACCTATAGGTGCTGATCTGTCCAAAATAGAAATTCCAGCAGATACACGCCTAAATAATGAGTCTCTAGTTGTATATTTTTTACGCAACATTATGATATCTGATAATTTTAGGGAAGCGAGCTGCCAGAAACGTTGGAGAGTCTGAGAAAAAAAATAACGTTCAGGCATATGTTCTGGTTTTGTAAGTTCTGAGTTCAAATACCGTCGAGCTCAATCGACCGCCAAATTTGTTGATCTGATCCCTAAATTAGAAACGATTATATCTATAAATTTAGTTTATATTTACAATTGAGTATTTGATAATCCTCACACAAAGGAAGACACATGCAATATCTTAAGAAAGCTATTATAATCGATACTAATATCATTATCCCTTATTCACATTTGAAGAACGGACAAATAAAATGCACATTTATACACATATACAAGTGCTTCACTGACTGAAAGACCTCTGATTTCGGTTAATATTCGTAACACAATTTATAGCTGTAATTGAAGAGTAATTCATACACCTCGAGCGAGGATCTGTTTACCTATACTTTGGTTGCCACTCGTTGTTCGTGCTAATGTAAGGTTTGCTTCAAGGAAAGTAGGGCTAATAAACATCATATCAGAAACATATTATTAGATAGACTTGACTTGACCATGTAGAGGTAAATTCCTCTGCGCATGTAACAGAATCATGCAGGAAGTGAAACTCTGATACGACACTTGTTTATAAGTTTCCACGCCAAGCGTATGTGTGTGTGTGTGTGTGTGTGTGTGTGTGTGTGTGTGTGTGTGTGTGTGTGTGTGTGTGTGTGTGTGTGTGTTGAACTGGTGTACAGATATTGTAAATTAAGAAGAAGGTGGCAGTCAGAATTTTGGATAATTCTTTAATAGTTCTTTCGTTGTTTAATTGAACACTTCAAAGTAAATTAAAACCAAAATTCTGACTGCCTCCTATTTCTTTATAAGAACATTATTAAGAACATTATTAGAACATTGTTTAAAATACCGATCTTATCAGGTGGCCAGCATGGGAGTAAAAATCTCAAAGGTAATAATTATTATTAAAATTATAATTAAGGGTATCTAAGAGATACCACCATTCTAGAAATAGCAGCCAAAACCTGACTCTAAAACCACATTAAATGTTCATACAGCACCAGGAGAGAAGACAAAGAGACAAAATAAACCTGCAAAAAAATTACTGTGTATATTCCGCCTTCATCAGCGGAATATACGCAGATAGCACATAAATACATACATATATATATATATATATATATATATATATATATATATATATATATATATATATATATATATATATATATATATATATATATACAGCATACAAATACTTACATATACGAACGTCGTTTTAGAGTCAAGTTTTGGCTGCTATTTCTAGCATGGTGGTACCTCTTAGATACCCTTAATTATAATTTTAATAATGAACACACACATATATATATATATATATATATATATATATATATATATATAGAGAGAGAGAGAGAGAGAGAGAGAGAGAGATACACACACACACACACACACAAACACACATATGTACAAAGCATATCCATTATATACAGTAGAAGCTGTGTTAGATTAAATAGTCATTTGTATGCCATGCGTAAATTTACTACGGGATTCATCCGGCGATAATATGTTTTATGGACGTGCTGTGTTTAAGAGCCATTCTTGTGTGCTTCCAATATGTATTGCTATTTTAAACACAGAAACGCTCAATGTGAGGTGTTTTTTCCGCGAGAATATCGCAGGAAATTTTCTTTTCCCAATGTATTTATATATTAAGTATGAAAAGACAGATGAATCTATCTATCTATCTCTGAAAAGAGAAACGAAAGTAAAAAGCGCTCAGCACCTTTAGTTGGAGTTATATGTATTATTATTTCTGAGTTTGATTCATAGTCTTCTTACGGAAACTTAGCTCTACGGTCTCAGGTAGCCGATTGACAGTTTAGTTCTATCCAATTGCAAAACTGTTCTGCTGCTGGCAATCTGAATTTATTAATAAATTAACCGGATAGTAGTGATTTAAGCAAGGTGTGTTTAGGATGATTTTGGACGCGGGTTAGTCCTCTCAGAGAAACACGTAGCTCAGATCATTGGGAAACCGTACGAAGTCCCTGGAGCTGTAAGAAATTTCCGTCATATCTCCCCGAGTCTCTATCTAGGGTGTTAAGGAAGAGACGATATCTTAAACAATGTATTTTCGGATAAAAACAAAAAACAACAGAGATAAGGTTGGTATATCTTTTGTCACACTTATGGCCGATCATTTTTTACCCGTTTCAATTAATATTCAGGAGTTTGATATAAACTATTATCCAGAATTTTACCACGCGTCTATTGTTCGTCCTTTGGTAAAGAAGAACAAATGTTAATCGAATAACCGTATTCCGTTTTATAAAAAAAAACATTTTCATTTCCGATCACAAAATTAGATTATTTATATATATTACAAATTATAGAAAGAAATAAAGACGACTTTTGTATAACGTATTCGTTATAGATTCTCATTTAACACAAACAAGATTAGTTAATTACGAAAGAATGACTTTCTTAATGATCCAACTCTTGTGATTACACAACGTACGTTATCAACATACTCATTGTTATTGGAAAGAGAAACAATATGTTTTAGATTTTAGAGTAATATTATCTGTCCCCTTAGATGTTAATTGGAATACAAATTTACAATAGAATCAAAGGAACTGGACTTTGTTTTAAGTATATCTAGAAATTTCTTCTTATTTTTTTTTGTTCTCGTATTATCATCGATCTGACATGAATATTAATTCACAACCTTTATTTCTCATTGCTTGATAGTATCAATATTTTCTATCGAAAGCAAATCTTTGACATACATGGCCTATATTTCCTATTCCTCTCATTCAATAAGTTTCAGTTCACTATATTTGTGCGCGTGTGTGTGTGTGCGCGTGTGTGTGTGTGCGCGTGTGTGCGTGTGCGCGTGTGTGCGTGTGCGCGCGCGCGTATTCGCGTATGTATATACATATATTATGTGTGTGTGTGCGTATATATATATATATATATATATATATATATATATACATATATATATAGAGAGAGAGAGAGAGAGATAGATAGATAGATAGATAGATAGATAGATAGATAGATAGATAGATAGATAGATAGATAGATAGATAGATATAGATGTATATATGTGTGTACGTATATACATATATATATATATATATATATATATATATATATATATATATATATATATATATATATATATATATATATATATATATATATCGATTCCTTTCGTTTGTTTTGTAGACAAGAAAACTATCTCAATCATTCAAGCTAAATTACGTGGAAACAATGTATATTTGTGGGGTGGGGTGTATTCATGCATTAACAGAGAGAGAGAGTTGGATGAGCGTGTTAAAGTGTCTATAGTTGTCAATATTCAATATGGCCATTCCTATGAAATGACGAAACTATTATTTCTGCATGATTGATATCTTCACACTTTGTTACTAATGATATTGGAGTTGACATGATATTTTCTTTGGAAATTTCCGGGCTGCCATAGTTATTTTTTATCAAATGTATTTCACATTTATTTCTAGTAAATACTGTTGATGCAAATCTA
>NC_142939.1:15992478-15994978 GCF_046866305.1 Octopus bimaculoides | reverse complement strand
GTCTGTGTCTGTGTCTGTGTCTGTGTGTTTGTGTCTGTGTCTGTGTGTTTGTGTCTGTGTGTTTGTGTGTGCAAAACTCTACTTTGAAGATATGAAGAACTGATAAAATAAGTTATTGTATTTTAGCATACATTCCGTTTTCTACCAGCAGTTGAAAACGCTTAATTCAGAATTAGCCGCGTGTTACTCTGTTCAATCGAGTCCATCAGCTTTCCCATCAGTATTTTCCTGTTCAGTGTTCTCTATAATCTATCAAAACTTTACCAGGTAATTTTGTTTTCTTTCGGGTTGGCCTTCGTTTATTTATTTGTTGTGTTTCTTTTCTTTCGTTTCAGTCGTTCTGCTTATCAAATTATCTTATTCTCCTCTATTTTCTGTTTAGACGTGCTGTCATATTGTTTAGTGGGTGAATTAATTCTGATTTGTGCTTGCCATTGAAAGAGAAAACAGAAAACTACTTCGTATAGTAATTCAAGTATGAGAACAGAACGACATTTAAAAGGTATCGCATGTTACATAAGTGTTACATAAAACCTTAGGAATAAGTGTTCAAGGCAAATAAGATTATTTATAATATCCTTTCGTCTCTTCGACATAATATAATAATTAGAATACAAGAAAACACAATTCGATATTTCTTGATACTTTTTTTCATCTTGTGGAGAATTATAGCTTAAGAGAAAAGTATCATATTATTTTACGTAATGAGACAACTTCGAAATAGCTTCATGCGAATTCAACTGCAATATGTTATGCATCAAGTGTTTTTTTTTTTCTGAGAAAGCATAATTTATGTGTCAATATCTATTGAAATACCTCTGAAAATAACAAATAGATTGTGTTCTAAGGAATCTGAAACCGCTTAATTTCATTTACTAATAACCGAAAGATTCAAATGAATTACAGCTTCGCTTTTAGCCAATATTTGTCTTTATATTTAATTTGAATTGATACACATGAATACCTTTCGTCTGACATAGTTTCTCGCAAAACGATAAACAAAATCAGTGATTATTCACAAGATAATATAATATATGACATAATTTTCGTTTCATATATGCGTGAGTACCTGTGTGTGTGTGAACGCATCTGCGTGTGACAGAAAGGGCGTTCGTTCTATCCATAGATTAATATAAAGATTAAAAATCTCATTGGGTGTTTTATTTTAATATATACTAGCACCAGTTGTGTTAAGACTAAAGGCTAATAGATGTGGTTAGATTTTGATCAAGCTTTTGATAACTCGATTGATACTCCGTTGATTTTCAAGACTGTGGCGACAGATTGAGATAAGAAATGTCTGAATATATATATATGCTGTATCTGATGATTAGAGTGGATGCAGGTTGGTATTTGGGTTCCTTCAGGGCACGAGAAGTTCGGAGTCATTTTGCAGAATAATGTTTGGCTTCGTATATTGCTGTAACTATATCTCAGTTTGTGAAAGTTATCTCGGAGATATATGTAGGTATGATTTCATTGCAATAGTGTGATCACTGAAGGTAAGAAAATATTATTTCTGCAGGATCTCTACTATTTCTTTAAGATCGTGATGGAAAACGAAAGAAAGTTCCATGCTTCTAATAAGTGCCAACGTATAAAACACACTGAACTTCTGCCGATTATTGATAAATAAACTTCAGCCCTAGCTTCCTGTTTGTATCACCAAACCTATACATACACGCAGACATTCCTACATGCAAATATGCATATTTACATATATATATATATATATATATATATATATATATATATATATATATATATATGTATGTATGTATATATGTATGTTGTATGTGTGCATATATAATGGTGGTTTCACTAATAATATATCATAATAAACCATCAAATATTATTTTAAATATAACTGATGCAGCTGAAAATTACTAATATGCAAACACGTCCATATCATTGTAAATGTTGAAATGTAAAGTAGTAGCTTTATGTACAAGTGATAATTATTCCAAACTATTAGTTCTCGAGTGCTAATTATATAGTACTGATATGAAATGAAAATTAAAAGAAAATATATAATTTTCATTTCTTAGCCAATAACTTCCTCATAAATGGTCGAGTAAAAACGCATAGTATTTTTTCATATAAGATTATATATATATATATATATATATATATATATATATATATATATATATATATATATATATAGAGAGAGAGAGAGAGAGAGAGAGAGAGAGAGAGAGAGAGAGAGAGAGAGAGAGAGAGAGAGAGAGAGAGAGAGAGAGAGAGAGAGAATTATATATGTATGTGTGTTTGTGTATGTGTGTGTGTACATATATATATATGTATATATGTGGAGAGAGAAAGAGAGAGAGAGAGAGAGAGAGAGAGAGAGAGAGAGAAGACGAATATATATACATATATATAGAATGATTCTGCCATCTCGCCATCTTAATAATATTATGCCTACTATAGGCATAAATCCTACAACTTGAGAGGAAGAGGATAGTTGATTACATCGATCCCAGTGCTCAACTGGTGC
>NC_142939.1:15984978-15987478 GCF_046866305.1 Octopus bimaculoides | reverse complement strand
GTTTAGCAGTTCGCATTTTTCTGTTTCCAATGCGTTGTAGCCATGACTAAAGCTGTCATTCCTAAATGAGTAGACCTATATACACAGAAAAGAATTCCAACTGGATTATTCTGCATTCTGAATGATACTATATATAAAATAATGGCCTTCTTCATGGAGATAGCAAATTATGGCCTGATGAAAATTAGGTTGCTATTCCTAGCAAACTCAGAGATATTAAGGATGCTTGTTTAGAGATTCAGATATCAGATACATGCATCATGTATATTGTATATATGATTGTACAAAGAAAATAGCTGCCGGCCTTGATAATTCTATCAGCTTCTTGACGCAAGCAACAACGCAACATACAAATAGAACACATTGAGATTACATAGGAAATGTTTACGTAATTTCATTCCATGTATCGCCGTTTGTATATTACGATAGCGTTATACATAAATACATACACGAATGAATACAAATAAATTTATGTAATGTCGAATATGCAGTTTGTTCTTACACCATGCAGGAATTTTTTTTTCCAGTCGAAAGAAATGTCTTGACAGGATTTATTTCTACGATTACATTATAAAGCAAATACAAGCACTTCAGGCAGAAGATGTTAAAATAGTCGTCTATAAATAAACAGAAAACATTCGCGCAATGCAATTAATTATATTAATTGCAATTTCTAGGAAACATTTGTAAAAATGTCAAGCATATTACACAGATAAAGGAGCGTTGTTTCTTTCTATTTCATGTTGAAACACATGGGAATGTGTTTTTCTTGGTGTTTCTTTCATTTAAAGAGATTTTTCTTCGTTCCTTTATAGAACAATATTAATAATGCTTCAGTGTGTATGCTGTTCATGAACAAACAACAAAGAGTAATGAGACAAGACAGCGACGATTTCGATTCCCTGCTTTCCTTAACTAACTTCCAAGCAAAGGCGCCAGTGAGGTCATGTTATAAGAAACTTGCTTCTCAACCAAATATTCGCAACTTGGTTTCCATTGCACCGCACCTTGGGCAAGTGTTCTCTACTATAGCTCCTGGTAAACCAGGGCTTTTTGAGTGGCTTGGTAGAAGAACAATGAAAAATTCCCGTCATATGCGTGTGTGTTTGTGTCTATATACCTAAGCGCGGTTCTGTTTGTCCATCACCATCATTTGCAAACTGATGTCGGTTGGTAACTTAGCGATTCGGCAAAAAGAGACCGATAAAATACTACAAGGCTTAAATATAGATACCGGGGTCGATTTGTTAGATTAAACCCTTCCAGGCGGTTCCTCAGCATGGTCGTTAAAAAAAAAAAACCATCGAAATTCACAAAAAATCCAGAACCATGTTAACCGGCGAAATAAATGCTCTGTGCAGAGAACAAACAAAATTATGACAGTAAAATGGTTATTTACTTAATATGACACAATGCTAAATTAAATCTCATGGAAAATTAACGGTTATTTTTCTACACTCTGAATTTAAATGTTTTCAAGAACAACCTTTGTTTCCAAACCTCTAAGACAGTTATCACTAGTATCAGTTTTATTCTATTGTCCAATAAATACCTTAAACTATTTTTTTACAATTGTGTCTCATCGTCCTAATGAGCTTGTGTATGTGCTTATATTTTCCTCGAATGTTGGTTATTCAAACATGTTATTTAGTATAAATTCGGTGCAGCCGTATTCAAACACATATCAGTAATTCTTGCCATAATTGATATTGCTCTTTAGGCACATATTTTCCATCAGAAGTCTTCCCAGAGATGTTTGCCTCCAAAATTACTTTTAATAGTTATTTACGCATAATCACTATGTAAATATTGCCGTAGGGCAGAATACACACAGACGCACACACGTGTATGTATGTATGTTTGGATGGATGGATGGATGGATGTATGTATGTGTGATCTCCACAGTTGTACACTTATGGACTTAGTGTCTTATGTTTAGAAGCACCAGTTGTGTCTGTTAACATTGAATATGTAAAGAGTCGGCAATGTGATATTCAGGTTGTCAGTGGTTACGTGTGTGGCACTTTGTACGCATTTATGCATGCGCCTGCATACTAGTTTGTAGATAAAAGCTATTTTAAAATGCGTTACTACTAGATTTCAATTATACCTTAAATAAATCCATTTCGTTTCATTTTTAATATATACATATTTTTTTTTATCTCGTTTTAGTTACACAAAAGAAGATAAGCAGAAGACAGAAAAACACAGAACCAGAACCAAAACCAGAACAGCACGAAACCAAAAGCACTACAAGAGAATTCAAATTTATTACACGTTCTAACGTATATTAATAGTTATAGAATGATATCAAATGGAATATTAAGGAATTTCTGTTTAAAAACCAAAAGCTATGGGTTTATATACATTTATAAAAGTTTCATCTCTGCAGTCGTGTTTATTCAAAAATATATTGTCTTACCAAGAAAAATTGATAATTCCTCAATTATCTCGGAATTGTAGAAGTCGTATACAATAAAGTTTTAATAGTTATCGATTT
>NC_142939.1:15954978-15977478 GCF_046866305.1 Octopus bimaculoides | reverse complement strand
TAATTTCAAATGAAAAATCAATATTCACCATACATATTCTATTCAATGCGCCCAATTTGCGAAGAGCGGGAAAATGCTTTTTTGTAATTGTTTTCTTTTTTTATTTTACTTTTTGATTTGATTTTACTCTGATTTAATCTTACCTCTGACCATATATGGGTAGCAACACTTTTGGTACGTTATATTTTCAGTGAATGTACCCGTTCCGATTCAGATTCGAATCTCAACTGAAAAATATTTTTTTTTTTTATTTCTTTAGTGAAAAGACAGTAAAACGATGACATTATCCATGTCTACCTTGCCCTTCTGTAAATTTTCATACGGCTTTTAGACCGAATTTTAAATACCAAAGAGAAAACAATTGTCATTTACTCACCAGTACCCATTTTCTTTCCTGTTTATTCAGTGATATAGTGTTTATAAAGTGATACAGTGTTTCTGAGCTCATGAGAATTTGTAAATAAATGATGAAGTAACCGCAACGTTGTTCCTTCATATATATGCAAACACATATTCAAATATATAAGGATATATACACACCACAAACACACAGAGACACACACTTACACATTATTTTTATTTATTTATTAAATGGCATAAGCATAGAACACTTACATTGAGAATTCCGAGATTCCCGACAGCGACAATAGAATAAGTGGCAATAGATAAACTCGGAGTTCTGAATCTAAGATTTCCATGCCCACCACATTTGACAAATTTTGTTCTCTATTTCCAACGATATTGAGGTCTGCGTCTTTTCTTCTTTTGTTGTCGGTAAATATATATATATATATATATATATACATCTGTGTTTATACATATGTGTGTATACATATGTGCGTGTATGTATATATATATATATATATATATATAAACATTTATATATATATATATATATAAACATTTATATATGTGCATGTGTATATATATTCACACAAACACACACACATATATATACATATATATATACATACAACCATAGCTTCTTACATAGCACACACATACATACATGCATACAAACATTCGTGCATATATATGTATGTACACAAGCAATGATTTTTCTCGAACAAAATTCAATCTTGTGTCACAGTGCATCTCCAGTTTTTGAAGTGGTTGGTTAAAAATGGATATTCTGTGTTACGGTAAAAAAAAATGTAGTTTTCCTCCCGTTATTTTACGTTTTGGTATATAATTCAGAGATATTTATGTTACTGATTACTCAAATTTATTATCGAAGAAGCATTGCAATTACTGTAAAAGAATAAGGTGAGTACAGAAACCTTGGCTCAGCATCATTGGTTATATACGCTAGACAACATATGTACATATACTAGATTAATTGACATATATACTACCTTAGACTCAACCCTAAATTTCAGCACTTGAAAAGTGGATTATTGTCAAACGACAAAGGCAAGTGCGTACAGCTTGGTAACATTGTTTGAAGTGTCTATGGATTCACGTGCAGATATGGACAATATTTCGACGCCCTCACCCTTGAGCCAGGGAAAATAGCCAGGATGCGATAGCTCTACAAAGACAGACAGAAGGAACAGTAGAATCTCTTGATTGACACTGATTATAGCCGAGTAGACTAAAACAACTTGGAATGAAGTGCCTTGCTCAAGCACTTTACAAATAAGGAATTTTAGCAGGATATCATGTAGATAGAATTGCACATAAGTTAACCTACTCAAACAATCTTAGATATTTTCTAGTAGCTTTTTAATGATACCACAATAAATCTCTTTACTCATTATTTGTTTATTTCCCCCTCTGTTTCCTCTTCTTTAGGTTCCAATTTATCTTATATGGTATCATTCTATCTTCATTATGGGAGATCAGTGAGATGAATGCATCCTGATCAATTTAAGATTTTTTTTACTATTAAATATATAAATAAATTTATTCCGGTATATTCCAAAAAGGTCACTCTAAGTTTAAATGATACCAAAGCTATAGCCGTATCGTATTTCAAAGCAATCACTACTATCATAGACACAAAGACTTCATGTTTCTCCCTCATCAAAGCTATACTTTTAAGAAGGACCATTTAACACTGAATTCCTCAGTTTGTTTCATCCATCTAGACGGGTAAAATCTTCAATAAAGCTGCATAGTAAAGTTACCCCGGATGAATATTTACTGCAACTGAATCAGCCAAATGCATAGAAATGCTGCATCAAAGGACATTTGGACATCTATGCAGCAGAAACACGTGTCGGATTGGAATCTTATGTGAATTTAATGAGAATATTATTGTAATAAACAAGTTTTGAAAATGTATAAATCTCCATTATTTTTTATGATATTTTGGTTATGTACTCCGTATGCTGTATAAAAGCCACTGAAGCGAGTACAAGATTTGACTATTGAGTGAATTATACACACTCTCCGCTGATTTATTTGTGAAGTTTGAGTATGAAATCTCTGGATATTTACCTACTTATCCAGGATGAAACACTTCGAAAGACTCCCCAGGTTCTCGTCTCCGTAGAGTATTGCTGAATGTAAAATTATGGTAAGTGTTTGTAGATCATCAGAATATACGAGTGAAGACTTAAGCAAAATATGTAAACTGATGATAATGAATGAAAACAAAGATATAAAGATATTTGTATTCCCTTACAGTGGATATTTAATAACCGTATAAAACTTCGTGATAAATCTCCTTTTGCATATAACACGAAGAAAGTAACAAAAATCTGATGAATTTCTATTTTTTGAAAAGAATGTTTTCATTTCAAAATATTATAGGATTATAGAGAAACATAGTCATGTTGATACAATATCCTTATCGCTGTTTTCATTCATTGTCATTACCTGATATACCTAGACTAACAATTCAACCGCATTCTTCAAAGATTCCAATGACTTATCTCATATACATACATTGAAATATATATATATATATATATATATATATATATATATATATATATATATATATATATCAAAAGTCAGAGTATAGCATGTACCTGTTTGCTTAATAGGAGAATAAAACCCTCCAAAATCATGTATCTCTCAGCATATGTAAACACACATTGAGAATGTTGCAAAATGCATTTAGAAAAAGGATTCTTCCAGTTTCTAAATCTTCAAAAGCGAAGGTAGATATCCCAGTATCAATGGTTTTCGTTTCCTATGTAGAGGGTGCTCCAGCATGACCGCAGTCAAATGGCGGAGACCAGTAAAAGAATAAAAGAATATATACATATATAAACACACACAAGACACCCAAACACAGACACACACAGACACACAGACACACAGACACAGACACTCAGACACAGACACAGACACACAGACACACAGACACAGACACACAGACACAGACACACAGACACAGACACTGACACACACATATATATATACATACATATATATATATAAATATATATATATATATATATATATATATATATATATATATATATATATATATATATATATATATATATATATATATATATATATATATATATATATATATATATATATATATATATATATATATATATATATGAATGTATATATGGTTCGATATATGTTTGTTCAGAGCGCAGTGTATGTCATTCTCAAATGGTTATTTTATTCATATTTGATTTAAACTTTATAGAACTGCATCTCATTAGAGGAAATTAGTTAATAAATTATTCCGGACTGTCACCGATTTTTGCTAACGAGATACAAACGTGCAAGTTAAGATTTGCTTCACCAAAATAGTAAATCCTGCATCCTTTAATTAAACTGTGATCCCTGTCAGCTGTTTCTAAAAAATGCCGTCATTAAATCTCTACTAATTGATGTTGCTCGCATTAACGAAAACAGTTTCTGCTATTACGGTTTATAGCTAAATCACAGACGACTTGTTTGCATTGTGAAATAAAATTAAATCGTTCAGGATGAAATGAACTTGGGTCATTATTTTAAATTTCAATCCTTAGTCATTCATTTAAGTTCAATAAACTTCATCAAAATTCAGATAAGGCTTTTCAATTATAAAGGCAAAATCAAAGACAGTATATTTTCTTTTCTTTTTGTTTTTTTGTTTTTTTTTGCTTTGTCTACTTCTTTTCAACTGATAGAAAAGAAAATAATACACTATCTCACATCAAACCTCCCGGCAAACAAAAAAATCCTCTGAAAAATAATATTCTTAAACAGAATGATTTCATATTCTTTTCTTTTATTCTCGTACTTTTTTCAGTCATTTGACTGCGGCCGTGCTGGGGCACCGTCTTTAGTCGAACACATCGGCTCCAGGACTTAGTATTTGTACGCCTAGTGCTTATTCTATCGGTGTCTTTTGTCGAACCGCTAAGTTACGGGGACGTAAATAGACCAACATCGGGGTCAATCTAATCAACTGGCCACCTTCCCCAAAATGTTCGAACCTTGTGTCTAGAGCAGAAAAGAATGCTACCATAATTTGCATAACAATGACGTCACCCTTATATCGTACTCTTAAAGTTAAACCAGCATAGTTTCTTATTGCTTCTTCTCGTAAGCGACCTTTGCTAGTTATTATTATTATTCATCAATGTTGCCAGCAAAGTAAGACCTGCTTTCATGTAGCAACGATACTACACTTTTCACTGCATATCCCAATCACACAAAGTAATTCAGACTCCAATCTACTTCTTACAACTACCTTTCTGAAGAAATGAAATGGAAAGTGTAAGAGTGGAAGGGGTTTTGTTACCATAGTGACACGTTTGCTTGTTTTATCGATGACTAAAGATATCCTCACCCTATATAAGGACATGTGAGTGGAGATGTATTAACAAGAATTTTCAAGTAAATTCCGAATCCTCAATTATTCGCAATTATATTTACTTATATTAATGTATTTACTAATTTAAGTATACAAACACACCGACACTTTTATATTCCTGTTTATGCGTATATAGGTATGTCTCAGGTCGACTATAGCCTTTTGAATGCATTTAGTAGAGGGAAACTGAAAGAAGCCCGTCGTGTCTGTGTGCGTGTGTGCGTGTTGTACTTGTGCTCCACTAGTACATGATAACCAATGATAGTTTGTTTAGCAGTTCAGTTGGCATAAAACAAACCGATAGAATAAGTACTAGACTTAAATGTAAGTCCTGGGATCTATTTGTTTGTCTAAACCCTTCAAGCATGACTGTGGTTTAATGGCTGAAATAAGTAAAAAGATGAAAAACAAAAAACAATAATTCAATCTTTAAAGAACAACAATTTTTCGTCACTAACTTTCAGTTCTTCTTTGTCAAAAATCAGTACCACCTATAGCATTCGTCGGATTCTATTTTCACAACAAATGGTTATTACTCTCGAGCCCTTTTTTCAATATACAACTCTGATACAAACTGAACTTTACACATATCCACAGACTACCTTCAATCATTTCATTAGTTAACCCAGTGTTTAAAGAAGAACGATATGTTTAGCGTGTTTTGCTGATAAAAGATATATAGAGCTTTGCAGTGTCTTGAATAAAATACGAGTTGTTTTTAACAGTTTTTAACTACTTATTTTCATAATTGCGTAATCACGGTTCACTAAACTGTTCCACCTTATGGAGGAACGGGAAAGAGATTCCGGTCACAGTGAGGATAACATTAATGTAAATAAATGCGTCTCACCAAATCATTTATATTTAAAACTGTGACAAAATTGCCTTTGATTTTATTAATTTTTATTTAAGGAAACAATGAGAGGAGACGTATAGTCATAGCAAACTGGGTTTTTTAAAAATATAGAAACATTAACATACTTTAAACAAGCAGATCGACTACAAGGGAACTCGTTCGAAACTCATCGACACGAAAAACAACAAAACAAAACATACATTCTATTTAAGTAGATCAGAGAGACAAGAGGGTATCGCCGTTTGTAGGAGAGGTTGGGAAAGTGAAAAGGGGATTAAAGTGTAGTGTCGGAAAGAAACAGGGAATGCTGAAGCTAAGAGAAGTTAAGAGAAGTTAGCATGGGTATGAGCTAAGGCACTTGTGAACATGATAGGAGGAATGAACAGGTAGAAGAAAGTGACAATTGAGAAATTAGTAATTACCGATGAAGAAACGAGAAGCTAAATATGAAAAATAACAAAATTGAAAAATGATGAAAAAATGAAAAAAAAATGACAAGAAGCTGAGGAGGTGTGAAAAGGTGGAATTTTAATAGATTGCACGAACTGTGAGGAGACCCTTGGAAATCTCCGTTTAAAATTCCAGAACGGTTTTTTTTTTTTCCAGAAATTATTTTTTTTAAATTTCAGAAGTTTAAAAGATCAAGACTTGAAAACTTTTCTCAAAACTTACTTTCCCCAAAAATCTCTTGGGGTAATACAGAAACTGCCATGGTCTAATATATTATTCTATTTAACATCTCTCTCTCTCTCTCTCTCTCTCTCTCTCTCTCTCTCTCTCTCTCTCTCTCTCTCTTCTCTCTCTCTCTCTCTCTCTCTCTCTCTCTCTCTCTCTCTCTCACACACACACACACACACACACACACACACACACACACACACACACACACAGACACTCTCCTCTCTTCTCGGCAATAACTAAAGAGCAGGATTGATACACGAAGAGCTAATAAAATAACAATAATATACACGGTGATAGTTGCAGTAACAACAATAATAACAGCAGTGCCGAAAATTCGAAAACTGAAGAAAATTAATAAAAATAGCAACTAATACCACAACAGCCACAATAGCATCTACTACTACTACTACTACTACTACTGATGCTCCTGGTGCCGTTACGACTGACGTCGACGACAGCAGTCCCATGAGTAGCAACAGCATTGTGTAGAGGAAGAATAACAAAAGCGATAAAAACACGCATTTCCTTTTGCTTCGGGGTGACCTTCATTCGCACTTGCTGACCTGGATCTTTTCAAAAGATCCGCTGGCCCAATGTGTTCCTCTTTCTACTACCGTCACTACTACTACTACTAATAATAATAATAATAATAATAATTAATTCGTTTTATTGGCCACAAGGGCTAATATCAATTAAAAACATATAAGGACAAAGACAGGACGAAGGTTAGAAAAGGTTTTGTCCGAAAAGGTAGGAAAGTTCGTCTAAACAGGGGAAGAAAACGGAGAAAGATATAATAAATAAATAGATAAATAAATAGATAAATAAATAAGTAGAACTCCCAAAGGGGGAGGCGCTTCGAAAAAGGAAAGGTTACACGTGGAAAAACCCATAAAACCACGGGAGCCTGGTCAGAAAAATAAGAAAGGGGTATAGAGTCCTTTAGTGATGATGATGATGATGATGATGATGATGATGAAGATGATGGAGATGATGATGATTAGGATGACCAAAAAATAAAAAAAAAACAGTAAACAATACATATTTTGTAAATTTAAGAGAAAAAAAAATATTGGTACAAACAAGAATACACAGTGTAAAATATCAGTTTTTAAAAAGGTGGTTTTTCGTAAACGCTTTTCGAAAACTTGGCTTGTTACTGTGAAAACAGGCACCTATATGTCTGTGGCTTTTGATTGGACTAAAATTACCCTAAATTTGCAAACTTTAAAAGCTATCAACTGGTTTGTTTATTGATTTATGGCGAAAACGAATTTTGTGTCGAAATTGAGCATACAAAACTAAACTAAATTTGAAATCAAATGGAACAAAATTGAAGAGATTCAAAAACTGAAAAGATCTTCAGTACTACTACTACTACTACTACTACTACTACTCGAGTGTGCGTGTGTTTGCGTCTGTGTTTCTCCCTCACCACCGCTTGACAACCGATGTTCTCGGCGAAAAAAAAAGAAAGATACATTAACTAACCAGGCCTTAAAAAAAGTAGTGGCGTCGGTACATTCGATTAAAAATTTCTGAAGGTGGTGCCCCAGGATAGTCTCAGTCTAATGGCTGAAACAAATAAACGACAAAGATATATCGTAGAAATTGGCAAGTCAGAAAGTTTACAGGACATCACTTTGATAATCCAAGCGAAGACGTTAAATGGAAATTAGATTGAATTATAGAATAAAAAATTCAAAAATACGAAGTAGGAACGTGTTATTGAGATATGCGTAAATGTAATACATAGAGGGTGGAACTAGTTTAATAAACCAATTCATAATATGCTATAAAGCGTGATAAAATATAGGTACGATCGGACAAACATGGAATGCTAAGTATTGGAATGTGAATGAATGAGAAATATATGGAAAACAATGATATGGCATCACAATTATTGAATGGAAAGCTACTGAGGAAAATATACAAATACAATTATGTGTGTGTGAATCTTAAGAAGAATAGGGAATATGTAGGAGTTATAAGACAATTTATATCAATATGAATGCGTGATAACGAGAAAGGACGGTAAATTTATAGAAATAAACACTTCGAGATAAGGCACATGGAAGATTATGTGCAACAATACAATGCATTGAATAAATAACGTTAGACAATATATGGAAGTTTTGTGAGAAAAATTACGGAGGACAATAAATAGAAATAAAATCAACGAGAAACATTCGTCAGATAAAGCAAAAAATAAAAATTGCTGAGATAATCCGGTTGAACACAAAAGCACACGCACGCAGCCACACACGTATCAGGCACACACATGTGTGCACACGCGCGTGCGTGCATATATACATATATATATATATATATATATATATATATATATATATATATATATATGCGTGTGCTCGTATATATATATATATATATATATACATACATATATATATATATATATGTATGTGTATGAATATATATATATATATATATATGTATATATATATATACATATATGTATATACACACACACACACACACACGCATATATATATATATATATATATATATATATATATATATATATACAAAAATACATATACATGCATACAAACGCACATATACAAATATATATCTGTGTTGTGTATATATATAATGCATTTATGTATGCATGCATGCATGCATGCATGTATGTATGTATGTATGTATGTATGTATGTATGTATGTGTGTATGCATGCATGCATGTATATATGTATATATGTATGTATGCATGCATGCATGTATGTATGCATGTATGTATGTATCGACGCGCGTGAGTATTGTGTAAGAAAGACTTCTGGTTATAACGGATATTCGCAAAAAAGAAATAAATAGAAAAAAAATTACAAGTATAAGATGACAACGCGTATAAGTATGTGATGATGAAAAAACAAAAGCGCTATTTGAACGACATTAATAGAAATATTAATGTTTCAGAAAATGTATGGAAAAATAACAACGCATAACAAGAAAAACTATGTAAGAAAACATATAGCATGACAAATTACGACTATGCAAATGTATGAGGAACATCACTACAAGAATTACAAAAGAATATGAACGTGTGAAAGAATGCATAGCAGACAACATACATAGGCATGTATGTATGTATGTTTGTATGTGTTTATTTATTTATTAAATAATAAATGATTGACTAAAATAAAAAAAAAGCTAGTAATGTTATTAATATGAATAGTTGAGAAAAGTTACAAAAAAGACAATGGATGAAACGCATATTCTATGAAAAGCGATATATATATAAAAATTGCTAAGAAAAATGTAAGGCAAATATTGTAGAGACAAAACAAAATCGAATAGTTTTTGCCAAAACAAAAAACAAAACAAAAAGTAAATGGAAAAATAATGAAAATAATAATAATAATAATAATAATAATAATAATAATAATAATAATAATAATAATAATAATAATAATAATAATAATAATAATAATACTAATAATAAAAAGAGGACTATTGAAATATTAATTTCTCAGGCAAATCAAATGAATACAATAGACAGTATGTATGGATGTGAAATCCAATTGAAAACACACACATACATGCATACGTGCATACATGTATATGTGTATATAAATATATAATAATATTCAAGAGCATTACTAAATACATGTGACAAAGGATTAAACGTTATCAGAGCTAAAGCCTATGGTGCCTGTGTTCCTGCGCCTATATAGATAACATGAAGCAATAATATGTTAATGAAATACAAAGCGGGATCTCCATAACACTGAGAAAACTGTTGGTACCGATGTTGTTGCTGCTGAAAGGAATTTATACATTTATTTTAATAAGCTATAGAACCGAGTGTGTTTTTGTTCTAATAAGGAAGCTACTTAAGTTTAGATATGTTTAAAGTATTATGGTGTGTTTGTGTGAGTGTAAACGCGAATGTGTTTATACATATGTAGTAGTATAAACTACTACCGTAAAGTATAAACTACTGCCGTAAAGTAGCGTACTAAGGGCGCACGCCTTACAGACAGCAATTTTGCGAGGTATGGACTCATAGAAAGTTTGAATTGTTTCCAAGGGAATTTTTGTCTATTCTTCAGCTAAAACAGTCTCTAGTTCTTGTAGGAATGGTGGTGGAGGATATGAACTCCTTATTTGTTTTTCTAAAATGCACCATAAATGTTCAATAATATTGAGATCTGGAGACTAGAATGTTCTTCGTGCCATTCAGTAACAACTTTAGAAACAGTTCCACAACCGTAGGATGAATTTGATCAGATAAAATGCGTAAATAATCATGACTATTAATTCTGCCATGAAAGGAAACCATTGGGTCAGCAGATTTCCAAGATATATCCCCCCCCCCCCCAGGTCATCACAGATCTTCCTCCATGTTTAACAGTTAGAAGAAGGCAGTCTGGGTCAAATGCTTTTTTTTTTTTTTTGGCTGTCTCCACACGTATATTTGGCCGGTGGTCGGAAATAGGGTAAAGGATGACTTGTCCAAGAAAATAACATTCTTCCACTGCTCTAGGGACCACTCTAAATGCTTTGCAACGTTTGCTTTCAAAGTAGTGGTTTTCTGATTGCAGCCCTCCTGTAAAATCCGGCTCTGTGCAGCTCCCGGCGAACCGTTTTTGTGGAAACTGGGTTCCCGAGTTTTGTTTCGACAAGGAGGTTTTTCCCTCTTTCTCAAAGGCTGTTATTACTTTCGAGACAGTACTTCTTGATACACAATAACTCCTTCCAGAGCCATAGGCGCATAAGGTTCGTTTCCAGGATTCTGTTTCGCATAAAGACTCCTTTCCTTTATTGTCATCTTATATGGTCTGTTTTAGTAGACTGTATTCATGAATCTATTTGTGGATTCATGGAGTATGTCACGTTGTTAGAAGATAAATAATTCAGCCAGATACTGCAAACGAATCGATATTCACAATACTAGAAGTATGTACGGTTAGCAATACTATTCAACAAACTTTGCCATGCAGATTCCAAAGAAATGTTCATGGGGGGAACCCCTTTGTGAGTAGAACCACTCAATCAAAACTAACCATGGATTTGATTGCATCAGGAAGAGCAATTAAATATTTTACATTTTGAATGTGCTCATGCTGCTCAGAAGGTCTACTATTCCAATCTTGCAGTACCCATTCATTTATAATTGCATGGCTCCATGTGTTAGTCAAGTACCTTCACCACACAGATAACGCCTGAGCCAAATTAATCCACCTAATAACGTTCGTCTCTATTGGGTTTGGGTTTTTTTTTACCCTACCAACTGGTTAATATATGCTGTCATGGTTCATGTTGTATTTCAAAGTAATAACATCATGTAAATATTTAAACATTGTATGCAATAATTTTTCTCATATATTATATGTAATATCTTCTGTTCAATGATTTAGTTTTTCCAGATTTTTCGCCGTATCTATTTTGCTGATCCCAGCGAGGAAAAGGCAAACATAATTCAATAGAAGCGTAGTGAAAATCGGGATCTCATACATCATCTAACTGGTGATCTGTAATTTTTTTTTTTCTTACTCCACCGATATTTTAATTAGATAAAAAGCTGTCTTGGGATGGGTTTATCTCCCGAATTGACTAAATTAAGTAAAACAGATAAACATAAATATTTTGATATACAGCAATATGAATTACATAAACAGTGTTTAATCGTTATGAAAACTACAGCGGTGGAGATTTTAATGGCTGTTTAACGTCATATTTTGCGTTGCTTTTTAGTCGTTTTATTTTCAGAGGGGTGTGTGCATCTATGCGTGTTTATGTATGTATGTATGTATCTATGTGTGGTTATGTATGTATGTATGTATATATGTATGTGCGAGTATGTGTGTGTGTGTGTGTGTGTGTGTGTGTGTGTGTGTGTGTGTGTTTGTGTGTGCAAAGCGAAACAACTCGTGAGTGCGTTGACCAACATCGAATATATTACTCACTAGTGGTACACCAAAAAGGCACCAAGTTGGCAGAATTGTTAGCACACAGGATTTAGCGTTCTGAGTCCAAATTCCGTCGAGGTCGCGTTTGCCTTTCACCCTTTTCGATGTACCAGTTGAGTACTGGGGTCGGCGTAATCGACCAGCCACTTCATCCAAAATTTCAGGCCTTGCACCTAAAGTAGAAGGAAGTATTATTATTAACAACAATTGTAATGATACACGTAGAGGCAATCTACCGCTCTTAACATTTCTATCAGATTCAATCGACTCTACTATCTTTTCAAAATTTGCAATACTATCAGACATTGGTATTGTTTCGCTGCCTGAAACTAGGTCTTTGGAATTGTTCATACGGCTGTTTAATAAACTTTGTTCACTCGATTTTACTCGGTCAATAACTGCAGTTGACAAGTTAGAGCTTACATTTCAAGAAAATATAGAGGTGAAATTTATAAAGAAATATCTACCGTCGCAAAACCCCGTGGTATAATACAACACTATTAAACATTTCAGTAAATTTATGATGAAATCAGAATATTAGCTGAAGCAGAAGCTGCAGCTGTACTAGAGTAACAGCAACAGTCTTGATTTACAGTCTATTCTCATATAAGAATTGTAACTATTGATTTGTCTGCTGCACCCCGAGCAGAGTTATTTATCTTTCAACTGCATACCATACTTCAAGACGCCATAAATAGATTCACGAATACGGTCCATCAAAACAAACTACAAATACACCGTGAATATAGGAGCTGGTACTCGCTCGGTAGGCATGTTAGAAATAGCAGCTAAATTTTGCTCAGACAGCGACAGTATTTTTGAGTATGTGTGTTTTCATTTTCTTTTCTTGTATAACATTTCAAACGTTTTTTTTTTTAATTATTATTCAATATTGATCTCAGCAGGATTTGACCTCATACATCAACCCTCAAATTTAAAAAAAGAAGGACTACGAATAGACAGCGGTGGTGGTGGTGGTCGTCGTCGTCGTCATCGTCGTCGTCGTCTTCGTTATTCTTGTTGGTGTTGGTGTTGGTGTTGGTGCTGTTGACTGCTGGCGAGGATTCACTTGTTGAAATCAACTCCAATTACCTGACCCATGATGTAACGTGTAAGTGGGTAAACAATCCACAATCACACATTACTTTTAACGCAATTCTCAGGCAGAGTCAGCGTGACATGATGTGTGACTTTGTGATAACTTTTAAATTTCTCGTAAATCTACACGGCTGGCTCCTATATGATTTTCCGTCAAACTAATTTCATTCACAATGTATGGCTATTGGAAAATTACACATGAAAAGTACAGCATTGACTAACACAAGAAATGCCTTACAATATATTGCAAATTAAAGTATGTATTTTAGTGATTTAATAATCATTTTTTTTTTTTTTCACAATATACCTTTTTTATTTCTTATCCAACCAGGAAGTCAAGGATCTCATCACAGGCTGAGAAGACCACCAACTGGTACCAAGTAAACCAGTAGTACTCAATCGCCACCCCACGCCTATTGACTAGCTTATCTAGTGGGGGAAATGAATGGCAAACTACCTCAATATCTCTGCTAAGAAAACACTTTAAGGAGAGGAAGTCAGAAGGAAGAAACGCTTTAGCTTCATCCGATGGGAGAAATCGCGCTTAATTGGGAAGACTTGCGCTGTACGATTATCAACGCGCTCAAAAGAAAGTACGATGCTCGACGAGGATGACGGCCTTATCTAAAGAAAGATATTTTTATTGATAATTTCAGTAGGTAAGAAAATAACTGAAATAGAAAGAGCACGATTTAGGATTTTCTTTGTTTCATAAAGCAACCGTCCATCATATTGTGTGCAAGTACGCATAGCAATGTGGTTTAGTACGTTCGCATTCCTTTTTACGAGGTCACGGTTTCTATTCTATTATACAAAACCTTTGAATAAATCTCCTTTTCAACGCCTTATGAATGAAACTTGATGAAGTTGATGGAGTTGTGTGAATACTCGATGAAGTGAGAATTCTTGTGCCTCGGTGATACAATGAATGTCCTCCGATTTAATTCACGCATCTTGCATTTCTTCACTTACAGCAGAATTCATTCTTATGCAAGCATTCGAGCCAAGTCCTCCAGTCAGATGTTAACTTCTTTCTATCCTTTCACTAATCACAGAGTTCCTATAAACGTCCGTGCGCACTGTGCTTCTTCATCTGATTAAACCATGACATTGTCGTACATAATTACATAGTCTGTTGATAAGATTATATAATCCGAATCATAATACTGATCGAATCGTTTCTCATTTATATTCGAGGGAATTACACAGGAAATATAGTCAGAATTTCCCCACTAAAGCAATTAAAGCAGACAATTACTTCCAAATTTGTTGTCAAAGATATCGATCAACGGGAGACCAAATGTATTAAATGAAGTAACAGAATAAATATTCTGAAGTATACATGTTTCTGAGAAGTATTAGCAGAGCACGGATATAGCTATGATAGAAAACTTACCAAGTAATTGATGTTATTAGCTAAATGACCAGAGGTTTCCTACTGTAAATAGGTATTATGAACGTCTGTCGATATAAGAGAGCTGAATGCTTGAATAGCATAGTAAAATAACTGTTCATGAAATATTTGTTCATCTCTAAAATCTTTTGACTGTATTTTATATTTTCGCGAGAGAATCTTGTAAACAGTTTTGTATTCCGTTTAACTGTTGCAGTAGGTTATACATTACCATTGTTTCCTTCGTTCTTCTATGCTCTATGTAGGGGGATCTATTTCTCATAGCTTATAATCATTGACCCAGAGCTAAGCTCTCGTCCTTGCGCTATTCCCTATGAAGTGTAAGGGGCAGCTATTTTACATGGGCATGGTTACCGTTTATACCACTAAAAGATGAAAGCATTTGATATGTAAAAAGTGTTAGAAAAATTAATGCAAATCACTCAGAAAGCCACAGTAGCTAATTATGAGGTCTCTACAATGGTAACGTGTTAGAAATAGTAGATGTATTATCTGAAATCACATTTTACCGCATGCAAAATAATGTAAAAGCACATTGGACGATATATTAATGGCGAGATAGACACGGCTGGAAAATTTTTGGTCATCCATTTTCTCAACAAGCCCTGAAATAGGGCTAAGCCAGAACAAGAATGACAATCATGAGGATTGCTAATCCAAATATTCTCTAAGGGACGTCAAACTGTCATCGTTTAATGTCATAATGTCACGAGTATTTTATCATGTGTGGTTTTGGTTTCTTCTCATGTGACACACTGAAAATGTGTTACAATAATACGTGACATTCCTACTTTCTCCTTAATCTATGCGGCACATATGCTGGTTAGAACACTGATTAGAATTTGCAGACGAGAGCAGAAAAGTTTGTCGGTAAAGTAAAGTATATGGAATTAATTCTGAAGACGACTGTTAAATGCTGTATTAACTCAAATGAGAGAAAAGATGCAAAACTGTTGAACAACATTCAACCTTCAATTATGCACAAAACAATCTAGCTAAAAAAACAAAAGAACGAGACAGTAAAATCTGGTTGACTAATAAACTTCAATGTTTCCATGGTTAATTCCCAAGTCATGTTTTCATTATTTCAATGCAGTCGCGCTTTCATTATTTCAATGCATGTGTACACATGCATGCATATATGTATGTATGCATGCATCTATGTATTTATGTATGTATGTATGTATGTATGTATGTATGTATGTATGTATGTATGTATGTATTTATGTATACATGCATATTATGCATGTATCTATGTATCTATGTATCTATGTATGTATGTATCTATATCTATCTATCTAGCTGTCTATCTATCTATCTATCTATCTATCTATCTATCTATCTATCTATTTATCTAAGTCTCCCCGAAGTACATGTACGTGTGTGCGTGCGCATTTGAGAAATACTTTCTTAGGTTAAAGGTTATTAATTCTATGAGAAATCTTTGGCAAAAATAGAACGAACGCGTCTTTCAAAAAGAATTGAATTGTTCTGTTTATTTTTTGTTGTTCCTTTTAATTGTTTTGTTAAACATAAATAATACTTAATTTAAGAAACCCTTTCATCGGATATTTTGACGATATCAAGAATTCTTCCTAAAAAACTTTTTGAATTATATATAACAACAGCTTGAAAGTTATATATTGTTTGAAATGTTTGTTATTTGCGAGATTCGAAATATTATTTTCATCATCTGAATTAAGGACATGGTATAAAACAACCAAAACACAAAAGAAAATTCGAAAAATATGGAAATGATACGTGTAAAATCAAAACAGACGTACAATTTTGATATAACGAGCTAAAATTGGCAACTAAATTTAAAACAAAAGAATTGACCTCTCTAATTCAAATGTTTAATATGTCCAATCAGTTCGACTTGTTTAACTGCAGTGACTTTTTTAGAAATTCAGTTATAAAATGAAACGTTCTGCAATCAAAAAGGTATGTAATTTAAAGATAAAGAAAGAAATCAGAGACGTATTGGTTTTATTTCATGAATAATAAGAATGCTCTTCATATGACTCCACTCTCTTTCTCTTTCTTTCTCTCTCCCTCTCTCTCTCTCTCTCTCTCTCTCTCTCTCTCTCTCTCTCTCTCTCTCTCTCTCTCTGTATATATATATATATATATATGTATATATATGTATATATATATATATATATATATATATATATATATACATATATATATATATATATATATATATATATATATATATATATATATATATATATATATATATATATATACAGAGAGAGAGAGAGAGAGAGAGAGAGAGAGAGAGAGATGTATATATATATATATATATATATATATATATATATATATATATATATATATATATATATATATATATATACATTTATATATATATGGGGACAATTCACAAAAAAAAGACGAAAACAAGTGGTGTAGAAAACAAACAGATGTATTAGTACAACGATCAGGAATTGAAAAAGTTTTTAACGTTTCGAGCCTGCGCTCTTCCACAGAAAGGAACACAGAATAAACAAGGAGAGAAACAAGCAGAGAAAAAATGTGTGTAGTGGTTAGCGATCTATCATGGCGAATGCCGGACATAAGGGTCACACAGGAGAGCTAAGAATGGGAGATAAAAATTCTAAATTTAAGTAAGTTATCATTATCTTTAAAAAATAATGATGCCAGCAAATATAACCAAATAGGCAAAATATATATTAAAAGCCAGGGTACAATATGCACGTCTTTGCTAGAAAGAAGAGTTAAAACTCTCCAAAGCCACGCATCTCTCACTATATGAGAACACAGAAAAAGAAGAAACAGTCGTCCCAATTTGTAAAACTACAAAGTGGAAGGTAGATATCCCAGAGTCACTTAATTTCGCTTTCTAGGCTGAATTGACACTTAAAGCTCAACAGCTAGGCTTATTACGTAAAATATTTTTAAAAATATATTTACCATTCCATGTGCGTCTGTTCAGCTGAAGGCACCGCAACTTCCGAACGAACATTAGCGAGCAAGTTAAATTCAAAATTCAAATAAGTTATAATTGCTACATTCTCCGTGCGTGTTTACATATATTGAGACATGCGTGGTTTTAGAGAGTTTTAACTCTTCTTACTAGCAAGAATATATATATATACATATATATATATATATATATATATATATATATATATATATACATATATACATTTTATATATATATATATATATATATATATATATATATATAAATATATATATATATTTATATAATGAGTATATAAAATATAATAATGTTAAATATGAAATATTTGCCGCGAGAGTTATCGCTCCATATATATATATATATATATATATATATATATATATATATATATGGAGCGATAACATTATTATATTTCATATATTCAAGTATTCAATTAATTATCCCCTTTCGTTACGAAAATATTTATATTTGTTATAATGTATTCTTGCATTTTCGTTCTTTTTTTTTTTTGAAATTTCATCTCATTCGTCGACCATCTGAATGTCGTATTTTATGTGAATTCTCTAATATCTATAAAACAGATTAAAATAGTTCCCACCTCCCCCGTATCGCGGTGGCACGTTCTACCGTAAATCTGGAATTGTAACAAGAATCTATTTTCTCCTCCGTTTATCTGTTTATTTATTTAATTTTGTATCTATTTTGGCACTGATATACTTTTATTTAATTTTCAGTTTAAGTATATTTTCTGTGAGTAGAGTAATTTTTTTATAAAGCTGCCTGTTGCTATTCCCATAACATTCTAGCAATTTGTATTTTTATAAAATTTATTCACATTTATATGCAACAAATTTCAAACTACATGTAGTGAACTATCCATTCATTTTTTCCCATCATTACAAATTCTATATCTCATTTCTTGCTTATTTTTTCTATCCGATATATATTCGTTAGATTTTATCTGGTTTCATATTTTAACCTAAAATATTTGCCTCGTTCTTTTCACATTCTTAACTTTCTCTGTCTCTGTTATTAACTCTCGTGCTAACGTCCGCCAACAACACATTTGAATATTAATAATTATTTCTTCATTAGAGGGGTGAGCTGGCAGAATCGTTAGCATGCCGGGCGAAATGCTTAGCGGTATTTCGTCTGCCGTTACGTTCTGAGTTCAAATTCCGCCGAGGTCGACTTTGCCCTTCATCCTTTCGGGGGTCGATAAATTAAGTACCAGTTACGCATTGTCTGTCCTTGATTATCCCCTCTGTGTTTAGCACCTTGTGGGCAATAAAGAAATAAGAGTCGTTAGCATGCCGAGCAAAATACGTAGCAGCATTTCGTCCGTCCTTTACTTTCTGAGTTCTAATTCTGCCGAGGTCAACTTTGCCTTTTATCTTTTGGAATCCGACAAAATAACTGCTGCCAGTTGAACATTGGGATCGATGTAATCAATTTGTCCCCTCCCCCAAAGTTAATAACTCTGTGCTAAAATTTGAAATCAATATCTCTTTCTTCTTCTACCGTTCACCACTTTATTTTCTTCTTCGTGACATATATGTTATATTTAGCTTTACTAGAATTTTACATATTGAACGCATATTAGTAATTTATAACTAATTCATATTAGTAATACATAACTAATTAACGGCTAAAACGACAGTTAGATTTCTTTAAGTATTAATTACTAGCTAATTAATCGTTTTAAAAACATGAATTATATATACCTATACCAATACGTAGTTGGTAAATTCTTATGAATTATGAAGTTGTATATACATATACGTGAGTGTGTGTGTGTGTGTGTGTGTGTGTGTGTGTGTGCTGTGTGTGTGTTGTGTGTGTGTTTATCTCTGTGTGTGTGTGTGTGTGTGTGTGTTTGTGTGTGTGTGTGTGTGTGTGTGTGTGTGTGTGTGTGTGTGTGTGTGTGTGTGTATGTCAGATCAGCTAAGAATTACTTATTTGCTAATATGTTTATGAGAGATATAACTTTTCTTCGTGTTTTTCTGATCATTTTTCTCTACTTTTCTTGCAAATGTTCTAGTTGATTTCAGATCTAATCGATGAACTGAAATGTGCATGCTATTTCTCATCACTGTTCAGAATGCATAGAATAATGTTATTTGTTTTCTATAATAAGAGTTTCATGCTGAGATCCCAATGTGGAATTTATTTATATATATATATATATATATATATATATATATATATATACATATATATATATACAGTTCATAGATTTAGAAGCAATAATTTCTCAATTTATATATATACGGACATGACAGAAGTAAACAGACACCTCATAAAGCATCGCTTTATGTTTATTCTAACTTGTAAAAGTTTGTAGTTTTTATTATATTTCAGATTCTATATGTGACTGTTTAATCATGCCATGTACAAATGAAGGCTTGGAACTGTTTGAATTTCAAAATGGCTGTATTGTGGGTCATTCTGAAGATGGACATAGCGTAAAATCGCAGAAAATCTTGGAATCCCGCTTTTTACAGTTCGTAGAGTGATTGTGCAATTCACCAGAGAGGAGAAGGAGTCCATATCACGTTACCCAGATCAACGAGGGCCCTCTGACAGGACCCTTCTCACTGCTAAAAGAAGTGTGGAGGATAATCTTCGATGGAAGGCTTCTGATGTAACAATAAGTTTCTGTTAGACCCAGAACAGCTGTCAGGTATCGCCACAAAGTTGGCAACTATAGCAAAGCAGCATGAAAAAAAAAAACACTTCTTCGACCAGCCTAACACCAAGCGAAGAAAAGACTGGGCCAGTGAGATGGTGGAGAAGCCACTAGAATTTTGGGACACTGTCATATTCTCTGATGAGTGCAAATTACTGTATTTTCGTTCAGTGGTTGAGGGTGGGTTTGGCGTCTCTGTGATCATGTATTTGATGTGAAAAGATTGCAGCCAACAATGAAATATGGCAGCTATTCTGTGATGATCTGGGGATCAATCTGGAGCAATGGTTGATCAGAGCTGGTGGAGTGTGATGGAAGCAATCTTCATATCTATATTCACTGTATATATAAACATGTGTGTCTGTGCGTTTGTGTGTGTGTGTGTGCGTGTGTGTGTGTGAGTGTGTGTGTGTGTGTGTGTGTGTGTGTGTGTGTGTGTGTGTGTGTGTGTGTGTGTGTGTGTGTGTGTGTGTGTCTATGTGAGTGTCTGTGTGTTTGTGTGTGTGTCTGTGTCATTGTGTTTGCGCTTACCTCCACTCCCCCGCTTGACAACCTGTGTTGGTTTATGTTCGGTGATAAAGCTCAATAGTTAAATGGTATATATAAATATATTGGCATAAAAATATATTAGAGGAAATTTAAATTTCCGATCATGGCAGAAAACCATAGAATATCGAAATTAGCACTATCTGTAAACTGAGTATATATTTTTATATACATCTTATATCATTAAAGACATGACAGTACAGTTTGATGCTACGCAAGTTGTACAAATTTGTGTATTTCACACCATCTTTTTGCGTTTGGCATACATACCCAATTATATGATGATCGTGTTAAAAACAGGCTGCAACTTGTTTCCATAGAGAATATTTTCATAATTTAATAATCTCTATAAAAGAAACCGATATTAATTTTATTTTATAGCTCTTCACATTTCTATTTTTTATTCACTAAAAATGATAAATAAGCGAATTTCGGAATAAATATTCTGGAAAAAAATCTGAAGTATATAAAATTTGTTAACTGAGAAATTGTTTATACCACACGTTTATGTAATTAGAGCCAGTTATTAAATGTTTAAATGGTCGAAAGAAGTGAAGCATATCTGATTTAATAACTGTTATATGCCTTGAACCAGTATGTTTATAGATTTGCTTTTTATATCATGCTGCGGAGTTGATGAGAAACCGAGTAAGAGAGCTAGTGACACAATCGATTGCAGGTTATAGCTATCACACGAATAATATATGACATTACAAGTAATAATTCGGGACTTGAAAAGATAAAAATCCACGCATGCCTATATCCATACAAAAGCACACATACACATACAAATATGTACATGCCTACATATATTTCACACCCACCCATTTATATATATTTGTATATATATATATATATATATATATATATTTGTGTGTATATGTGTGTGTCCTTGTATGCACATATAATTACTCACATACAGAGAAACAACTACACACACACACACACACACACACACACACACTCACACATGCATGCACGAACATATATGCACACATACGTATATGTATGTATATATATATATATATATATGTATTGGGGCACAGAAGCCGTCGAAGAATAAAGTGGATAATTATATATATCTCTATATATATCTGCATGTATGTATGTATGTATGTTTGTATCTATCTATCTATCTATCTATATATATATATATATATATATATATATATATATATATATATATATATATACATACACACACACATACACACACATGTATATATATACATTATATCGGCACAGCTTGGTGTGACCTCAAAAAGAGAAAGCTCATGATCGGGCTGAATTCAAAAAGAGAAATTAAATGTTAAAAAAATGTCGTCGGTCATGAACATAACAATTTCTAAAAACACGCTTCTTAATAATCATCCGAATTGCGTAATAATAAATGGCGACAATTTGTATAACGAGGTGATTGCTGCGAAATTCAATAGATTTTGTACCAATTTTGGTCCAAATCTCACGTCAAAAATACCAAGGGTCAATAAAAACTTCCTTGAGTTTTAAAGCAGATATACGATGTATTCAAAATTAATCCCGTTACGGATGAGGA
>NC_142939.1:15947478-15949978 GCF_046866305.1 Octopus bimaculoides | reverse complement strand
CGGCTAAGTTACGAGAACATAAGCACCCCAAGACGGGTCGTAAATCGATGGAGGGAGACAAACAGAGACACAAGCACACACATGCACACCCACACACACATGACGCGCTTCTTTCAGTTTCGGTCTACCAAGTCTACTGAAAAGGCTCTGTTCGGTTAGAGACTATAGTACAAGACACTAGCCCAATATGCCACTCAGTATAAGACTGAACTGTTGTTATGAAGCAAACTTGTTACAACAGAGTCATGTCTGCGTCTTATAAATCTAATATCATAACGTTAAAGTATCAATTTCTCAGAGAAAGAAAATGGAAGTTATTTAATGGGAGATATACATTTTATACCGCTGTATTTCTGGATGTTACGAGATATTACTTTATCATGTAATAATTTTTCCTTTGTAGTAAGTTCCATCTTATTGTAAAACTTACGATATACTATATAACATGCCAGCCACTGCAATACACATTTGTAGTTATCTATTATTGATCATTAGTTAAACAAACAATGAAGGAGAACAAAACCAAACAGCAGAATAGTAGTCAAACCATTTAAGCTAATACATCATAAAGCTTTCTTAATTGCTAGATCTATTGCTATTCTGGTAATTCTTAATCCACAGGAGCCTGCAGTATTTAATTGCTGTCCATATTCCTGCATTGTAATTTGGCGGATTTATATCACTATTGAGAGAAAGAAAAAGACTGGAAAGTGCTTAGCATCAGAGGTTACTTTTCTTCTAATAATTACATGTATTTTTGAGATATTCTTATGTCTAATGGTGCGATGAGGGTCTATGTCTAAATGAGAGAGTCTGTCAATAAAACAATGTATGAAGACTATAAAAATGAATGTTATAAGAAAGGCGGGGGTGTAAAATAAAACAAGAACCTACACAAAATTATAATAATAATAATAATAATAATAATAATAATAATAATAATAATAATAATAATAATGATAATAATAATAATAGTAATAATAATAATAATAATAATAATAATAATAATAATAATAATAATAATAATAATAATAATAATATGAGGCGCAACCTTAGGAATGAGCAAGTGCTTCCGCTGTGCTGCATCTGCAACAGACTGGATGAAACCATTGCCCATATCACGAACGATTACCCTAGACTTGCTCCAAAGCACTACAAGTTGTGGCAACACGAATAGGCAGCGAAAGTGCTACATTGGAAACTGTGCGAAAAGTGGGAGATAGTGAGAGGCTAGATGTGGTATGAGCACAAACCGCAGAGTCGGAGACTGACAAAATCCTCTGGGATTTCCCAATCCAAATAAGACATAAGAGACAGGACCTAATGGTAGCGGACGAGATGCACCCCATATATATATAGCTGATGCTGAACGCCCCTTTTACCCACGAATAGTCAAGAAGGGAACGCATTAAAACCGTTCTCGGGTTACTTTATTGGAATTCTTACTATCGGGTAACTAGTTTCATGTTATTACATAATTGACTTCACAATTTGGGTATTCATAACTTATTGAGAATTCCTAAAAACAAGATCCAGTGTAAGACAGTCCGGTATTCTCTGTAAATGCACAAAAACCGTTATAAGGGCAACATACTTTGTATTGTTATTGGATTAGCGAAACAATTATGAGAACGGAACCAAGGGATAAGCGCTGCTTTTCCGGGAATTACCGGGTACGTCAGCTAGTATATATATATATATATATATATATATATATATATATATATATATATATATATATATATATATATATATATGTATATATGTATGTATGTATGTATGTATGTATGTATGTATGTATATATATATATATATATATATATATATATATATATATATATATATATATATATATATACACATATGTTTTTGTGTATGTGTGTGTTGTTTATGTCAGTGTTTGTACGAACCACAACCGCTTGACAACCGGTGTCGGTATGTTTTCGTCCTTGTAACTTACCGGTTCGGCAAAACTGACCGATAGAATAAGTACCAGGTTTTGAAAAGAAAATAAGTACTGGGGTCGATTCATTCGACTAAAAATTTAAGGTGGTGCTCCAGCATGACCGCTATTTAATGACTGAAATAAATACAAGAATGCAAAATACAAGAACATACGATTACCACGTTTCCATTTATTCTTTTAGTCTATATATTATATTAAGGCATATTATATTAAGCCATATCCCACTAAAACCAACGTATGAAGTTCGACTGAAAAGTTCAAAGTTTGATCAAGATAATCTCATGGAATGTGACCAGATGTCTTTTCTATTTCAACATAACCCCCTTTGCCGTCTACTCATGTGTAGCACAGCTTAGATCCAGTTGGTGAAGAAGCTTTCGTCTTGTCGGTTAAAAAAATCGTTAACAGATATGAAGACATCATCGTTGTGATACTGATTCCCAACCAAGTTTTGTTTCTGTGTTGGGGAACAGGTGATAATCAGATATGGCCAAATCAGGAGAAAAGGGACAGTGATCAACTAGTTCAAAGCCA